>NC_086444.1:42656560-42949545 GCF_028390025.1 Pseudophryne corroboree | reverse complement strand
AACTGTGTGTGCGCTTGCTGTGTGTATTCCATACACTCAGCGTAGCGTGTGTACGCAACGTGCGTACCACGTGCAAAGTATTTATACGCAAATAGCGTACAAAGTGCGTAGCACGTGCACGTGAGTTAGCGGCCATAACGGCTTCACGGTGTTAATACATAGCTTATGTTAAAAGGTAAATATTTGACTTTATCAAGGGCAACTAAAATGGTGCATGGCCTACATCACAAAACATACCCAGAAAGACTAAAAAATCTCAATATGTATAGTTTGGAGCAGAGAAGGGAAAGGAGGGACATGATAGAAACTTTCACATATATCAAGGGTTATAAGTCCAGGAGGGAAACATTCTCCAAATGAAGAGAAGCAATAGGACACGAGGACATGCACTGAAACTGGTGGGGGGGAGGTTCAGGGGAAATTTGAGGAAAAATGACTTCACAGAAAGGGTAGTGGACAAGTGGAATAGCCTCCCATCAGAGGTGGTAGAGGCTAAGACAGTGGAGCAATTTAAACATGGATGGGATAGACATAAGGATCTCCTTACAAAGAAATAAGAATCAAACAAGTTAGAGAAAAAAATAATGTAAAAAAAAAAAAACGGGCAAACTAGATGGGCCAAGTGGTTCTTATCTGACGTCACATTCTATGTTTCTATGTTTCTAACTAGTAATCCCCCTGAGGCCAGGCTGTGTGATGAAACACAGTGATGATGTCATCAATCTTGCTGCACCCTGGAGGATATTGCATACTTGCCTACTCTCCAAGAAGTTGTTGGAAACTCCCAATTTCTCATGTAGTCCCCCGCACCACTGGAAGAATAGACAATCTCCCACATGGGAAGAATATGTCAGGAATCGCAGTCCCATTTTAAAGGGACGGGGCATAAATGATGCAAAATCTTTTCATTAAGCCCTGCCCCTTCCTCACAGATGTGCGAATTGCGGTATTTTGCCACTACAGGGGTGGGGGTCTAATGATGGGACTGCCTTGCCCTGCCCCCGAGGTTGCCTGCAGTGTCTTCTCTCAGCCCAGAGAAGAGTCCTGAAGCACTTGACTGACAATATTTTTCCCAAAAACCTCTCAGAAATTGTTTGTTTGTTTGTTTTTTAATAAGTGAATTAGGTGGAGAACATGTATTTAATGTTACCCAAAATTATTTTTGATATTTTTTTGGGGAAAAATTTTATCACGAAAAAAATTGGAACATCCGTCAGCACCATTGGTACATCGCAACAATCACGACTTTACGTTTAACCCCTGGGGCAGCCTCCAGGTACATGGTGGGAAGGGGGGGGGGGGAGCATTTGGGGGGTTAATTTAACATTAGCAGCCGTTGGGGGGGACCAGATCCTGCCATGCTCACCAGTGAGTGGCAGCAGTGGTGCCGAGAGAGAGTGTACAAATTACCGGGGCCCAGGTCTGATGGAGGGACCCATTGAGGGTCCAGTAAGGGCCCAGGCCCCCTCCCTCTTACCTGGCAGCAGCGGCTGCTGCTCTTCTCCTCAGCCCAGCACACTCTGCAGAGTGGCCATGAAGGTGCTTTAAATACTATTTTTTCAGTATTTTTTTTCTAAGGGTACATGACCACACCTTCTGTGATTAGACCATGCCCCTTGAAAAGTACCTGGGCCCAGCCCGGCTCTCGACTGCCCTGAGTGGCAGCACGGCATACACTGGGGAAGAGTGCAGGTGGGCAGAAGGACCTTCCAGTCTCCCTGAGAGTAACAGCAGAGGGAAGTTTCTCTTCCCTGTTGCTGCAAAAAGTGTGTATCTGACTGGTAGCATCCTCTGTGACCCAGACAGATAAAGCACTTGCTGGCATGGTCACTGGTATGGAATATAGAGGGAAGGAAAATATGGAGGATGTGAGCTACAAGAAAATGGCCACCGCTCTTCAGCTCACTTATGTGGCTGTATTTGTTATACTGCTTTGTGGCTCATTTACAGTTGGCTGTAAGTAGTCAACTTTATGTCATGCCATTATGTAGGGAAAAGTACCTGCCCACTCCTACACCATAGATGTTGCTATCACAATCTCCGTGAAATGCTTATTCAAACATGCAGTAGGCAAGTACTATATGTAAATGCCACACAAAGTATTTTCCCCGTATGCATCTGTGTGTCTGAATGTGCAAGGACTGAGACGCTCATAGACACTGAAATACTGATTGTTGCATCTTTAGATGCCATCAATGGTCACACAGCCCTATGGCAGGTGTAGTAGTTTCTCTGTCCGAGTATGGCTACCTGTGTCAGGCTGTCAAGCATCCAACAGTGATGTAAAGCATCAGGCCCAGTGATGTTTCCAGAATGGGCACTGGTAGGATCCAAATCACAGTGCTACTTGCAGCACTGCATCGCATGGTAACACTGACCATGCATGCTGCATCAGTACTGCGACATGGCTGGCCACAGATGAGCATGCTGCTTGATAATCTGGTCGCAATCTATTATTTCATAATCACACACTTTTAAAAATGTGGCTGTACGATGCAAGTCCGTGGTATATGCTCCTGCTTTGCGTGCACAGAATTAGATGCATGCATTAGCCAGTATGCGGAGCTACACACATCTCTGCAGCCGGACTCCCCCTTTCCATAACTCTTAGTTTGATGCCAGTCATCATTTTCTGTTATAGCTTGGCCGCAACTAGGGGGGGTCTAGGGGGGCATGTGACCCGGGTGCAGAATTTAGAGGGTGCTGAGTGAGGACACGGGGACAGTCCCAGATACAGTAGCAGCTGCGATACAAGTGCAGCCTCTCTTGGTGCCTGTCAGTGAAGGAGAACACGGAGCCAGGGCCGTAACTACGTGTGTGCCAAGTGGGCTTGGCACACAGCGCAGTTGCCCTGAGGGCGCACGGCCAGCGGCATGTAATGAGTCAAATTGACTCATTACATGCCGCCTCTGCTGTGTGCGCCGTGCAGTGGAGAAGGAGGAGGAGGGAGGGGGAGGAGGGAGCCACAGCAGCGCTATTTCATTGGTAGTAAGCGCCGCTGCAGCATCCCCCTCTCCTTCCGTATTGGCTGCCCGGCGCTGCTGTGGATGCTGGGATGCGGAAGGAGAGGGGGATGCTGCAGAGGCGCTTACTACCAATGACATAGCGCTGCTGCGGCTCCAGTCCCCCTCCCTCCTCCTCCTTCTCACCTGCCTGCACTGAGGGAGCTGCACGAGGAGCCTGTCAGCGGGGAGAAGGTAAGTATATCCCTCTCTCTCTCTCTCTCTCTCTCTCTCTCTCTCTCTCTCTGGGGGACACCGTCTGCCATAATGTGTAAAAAGGGGGCCTGGCTGCCGCAATGTGTAAAAAGGGGGACTGGCTGCCGCAATGTGTAAAAAGGGAGCCTGGCTGCCGCAATGTGTAAAAAGGGGGACTGGATGCCGCAGTGTGTAAGAATGGGGACTGGCTGACTGGCTGCCGCAATGTGTAAAAAGGGGGACTGGCTGCCGCAATGTGTAAAAAGGGGGCCTGGCTGCCGCAATGTGTAAAAAGGGGGACTGGCTGACTGGCTGCCGCAATGTGTAAAAAGGGGGACTGGCTGCCGCAATGTGTAAAAAAGGGGACTGGCTGCCGCAATGTGTAAAAAGGGGGACTGGCTGCCGCAATGTGTAAAAAGGGGGACTGGCTGACTGGCTGCCGCAATGTGTAAAAAGGGGTACTGGCTGCCGCAATGTGTAAAAAGGGGGACTGGCTGCCGCAATGTGTAAAAAGGGGGACTGGCTGCCGCAATGTGTAAAAAGTGGGACTGGCTGTCGCAATGTGTAAAAAAGGGGGTCTGTCTGCCGCAATGTGTAAAAAGGGGACTGGCTGCCGCAATGTGTAAAAATAGGGACTGGCTGCCGCAATGTGTAAAAAGGGGGACTGGCTGCCGCAACGTGTAAAAAGGGGGACTGGCTGCCGTAATGTGTAAAAAGGGGGACTGGCTGCCGCAATGTGTTTAAAGGGGGACACCGTCCGCCGTAATGTGTAAAAACGGGGACGCTGTCTGCTGTAATGTGTAAAAAGGGGACGCTGTCTGCCGTAATGTTAAAAAAGGGGACGCTGTCTGCTGTAATGTGTAAAAAAAGGGGACGCTGTCTGCCGCAATGTGTAAAAAGGGGGACTGGCTGCCGCAATGTGTTAAAAGGGAAACTGTCTGCTATAATGTGTAAAAAGGGGGACGCTGTCTGCTGTAATGTACAAAAGGGGCTCTACCTTGTGTAGTGGCGCTACTGTGCAGCATAATTTGAATAATGTAGACTACTGTGCCCCGTAGTATGAATTGCTATTATTTTGTGGCCACGCCCCTTCCCCATGAAGCCACGCCCCTATGCACTGCCCCTATCTTACATGGGGGGGGGGGCGCCACTGTCGTTTCTTGCACACAGCGCTAAAATGCCTAGTTACGACACTGCATGGAGCTGTGCAGCTATGAGAGGTGGACTCAAGGTGGAGCTGTGACACAGATGCCGGGCTCTCCTTGGAGCACTGGTTGAAGCCACGCCTCCCGAGTGCGCCTCTCACAGCTGCCACTCACCCTCAATACTCTGCCTGCCAAAGCTGCCAGTCCACGCTGCTCTCTCCCTGGCATGCTGTCCCAGCTCTAGGGCAGCGAGCCTGCAGTCACTAGCAGGCAGTCCTGCTGGCAGTGCCAGATTAAGGTCCACATGGGCCTGGAGCTGAAACTTATGAAAGGCCTATTTTGTGCCTTGGCAGGGTGTGTGACAAGCGCTGTGGTGGTATAACTAGTGATGTGGGTGTGTGACCAGTGTAATGGGGGTGTGGTCTACATAAAGGGTGTGGCTATCTCTATGACAAACATAGCTAGTGCCTGCCTTCAACCACATAAAAGTGCAGCTATAAAAAGATGTTTGTGACCACCATATAATACAGAGAATCAGTGACCGTCATAAGATACAAAGAGCATCGCAGTGACCACCGTATAATACAAAGCACATCACAGTGACTGCCATGTGACTCAGAGAGCATTGTAGTGAATGTCATATAATACAGAGCTCATCCAAGTGGCTGCCACATAAAGAAAATAGTTACAAAAGAAAATAGTTACAGTGACCAAATTATGGGCCCTCATTCCGAGTTGTTCGCTCGGTAAATTTCATCGCATCGCAGCGATTTTCCGCTTAGTGCGCATGCGCAATGTCCGCACTGCGACTGCGCCAAGTAAATTTGCTAAGAAGTTAGGATTTTTACTCACGGCTTTTTCTTCGCTCAGGCGATCGTAGTGTGATTGACAGGAAATGGGTGTTTCTGGGCGGAAACTGGCCGTTTTATGGGCATGTGGGGAAAAACGCTACCGTTTCCGGAAAAAACGCAGGAGTGGCCGGAGAAACGGAGGAGTGTCTGGGCGAACGCTGGGTGTGTTTGTGACGTCAAACCAGGAACGACAAGCACTGAACTGATCGCAGATGCCGAGTAAGTCTGAAGCTACTCAGAAACTGCTACGAGGTGTGTAATCGCAATATTGCGAATACGTCGTTCGCAATTTTAAGATGCTAAGATTCACTCCCAGTAGGCGGCGGCTTAGCGTGAACAAATCTGCTAAAATCGGCTTGCGAGCGAACAACTCGGAATGACCTCCATAATACAGAGAGCATTGCAGTGACTGCCACATAATACACCAATCATTACAGTGACCTCCATTGCAATGAATGCCATATGATATATAGATCTCCCACAACCACCATAAAATACAGAGGACATCAAAGCCAGGGGGTGTGACACAGGTCAGTTTGAGGTAAGACTGAGGCACAGGCAGTCTAGGAGATTGCTACTATAGGTGTGAGCGGGTCTCTGGATGACAGGACACTCTATAGGGTTGAGGGCTTCTGGAATGAAAGGTCAGCATGTAGGGATGATGGTACCTGGATTTATGGACAGGGTGTAAGGGTGAGGGTGCTTGGATGCAGGAGCAGGGTGTAGAGGTAAGGGTATCCGGATGCAGAAAATAAATGCATTAGGCTGTAACACGTGTGTCTCATTTGTACATTGAGGTGACTGTATCAACATACAAAGAAGGTGGAAATGGGAGCAACCATTGGGCAAACAAGGCAGATGTGGATCAGAAAAGATGGGGGCGATACAGATCACATGAGGAAAGGGGAGCAGAGATGGGTGTCAAAACAGAGCAGAGAAGAGGGAACTGAGGGCTCCTGGGACACACAGTACTGACACAGATTACACTTACTGACATATCTTACTGACACAAATACTTACTGACAGAACAGATACCACTTATTGGTATACTGACGTGATATGTCTGTGAACGATGTCATTCACACACATATCGCTGGCACACATCCACCGACACATCCACGGATGCCCAATATATCAGCCAGTGTGCACCCAGCATTAGGTAGGCAGCAGCTGCTATCACCAGCTCTCTTACTAAAAGAATATTACTGCAAATCTATATAACAAACTTACCAACCTGCGTTTAATGGACATAAAGGAACTGAGACCTCTACTAAATACGTTTTATGCCCACCCTTATTAAGGATCACCTATTGCTGGGATATTAATGTAGAGAGCTTTAATTCTCTGTATAAGTTTTAACAAAGGACAAACTGGTTATCCAAACAGCTTGTGGAGTTCTCATGTAATAGATCCAACTCTATGGGCAGAATTCAATTGTTTTTTCAGGCGCGATAATAAATGGGCGCCCACTGTTGCTATTCAATTTATTTGTCCGATTGGGCGCGATGGTAAAGCTGTGTACACACGGTACGATATGCACTTAACTTTCCTTACGATTTTGACTATATAGTCAAAATCGTAAGGAAAGTTACTGCATATTGCACCGTGTGTACACAGCTTGCGTTGCCGATGCGCGGTCCCGCGGGATCGGCATTGCAAGCAAAAATAGACTGTGCAGGCAGACCAACATTGACTATATCACCGTTGAATAGTGAACGTCAGGCTAAAGCCGCATCGCGCCGTGGGTACCCAAACAGCAGACATGTCTCAAATGTCAGCTGAAATGCAGGTGCCGGTAGCTGTTTATGCCCATACAGAGCAACAATTGAATTGCTCCGTCAGTCTCCCGACACTGACAGATGCCATGCGCAACAATTGAATTCCGCCCATGTATTATATTTAGGCAAATACAACTGCTTAATAGTGAATTTGTGTGTTTTTATGAAAGTATGTGGAAAAGTTTTTAAATACAATTTTTATATACATTTTAACCTGTGTTTTTGATTCATTAAATAATTAACAACTAGGTTCTTCATCGCGCCCTACGGGCGCTCTTCGCACCGTCGCAAGGGGCTACGCCCCCTTAACCCTTGCATGCCTTTCTGGGGTTCAATATTTGTGTTATATGGAGTATCACCTGCATTCCTTTGTTAGTGGTTAAATATTGCACAATGAAAGGGCGTGCGATGGTGAAGGAGGCGCAGCCCCTTGCGACGGCGTGAACAGCACCTGCAGGGCACAATGTACAGAATGTAGCAGGTGCGGGGGGGGGGGGGCTGTGGATGGGGGAGGGTGTCTGTAGATGCTGCGGGTAGAGAGGGGGTGGAAGCGGGGGGGCCCGGATGGGGAAGGGTCGGGAGATGCTGCGGGTGGGGGAGGGGCAGAGGAGTGGGGGCTGCAGATGGGGGATGGGGTCCCGAGGCACTGCCAGTGGGGGAAGGGCAGGGGTGCCAAGGGTGGGAGAGGGGCAGGTGCGGGGATGTTGCGGATGGGTGAAGGGTTCCGGAGGTGCTGTGGGATGGGAAGGGGCGGGGGTGGGGTAGGGGGTCCGGAGGTGCCGTGAGTAGGGGAGGGGCAAGTACAGGTGGTGCGGCAAATGGGGAAGGGGGTCCGGAGGTGCTGCAGGTGGTGGAGGGGCAGGTGGGGGAGGGGATGAGGGGGGCACCGCGTATGGAGGAGGGTGTCTGCAGATGCTGCGGGTGGACGGGGGGTAGGTGTGGGGGGAGACATATATGGGGGGTGGATGGTGGAGGGGGTCTGGAGGTGCTGTGGGTAGTGGAGGGGCGGAGGAGTGGAAGCCGCGGATGGTGTAGGGGGTCTGGAGGCACAGCGTGTGGGGGAGGGGTGGGGTGCCGCATGTGGTAGAGGGGAAGGTGCGGAGGTGTGGTGCATTGGGGAGGAGTCTGGAGGCGCTACGGGTACTGTACCTTCCATAAAGGTAGTTGGAGGGTATGCAGTAACAGGGCCAGGACAGGGGTGACAGGGTCAGGACAGGGGTGACGGGGCCAGGACAGGGGTGACAGGGTCAGAATATGGGTGACAGGGTCAGAACAGGGGTGACAGGGCCAGGACAGGGGTGACAGGGCCAGAACAGGGGCGACGGGGCCAGGACAGAAATTACAGGGACAGGATAGGGGTGACATGGCCATGGTAGGGGCGGCAGGACCAGGACAGGGGTGACAGGGCCAGTATAGGATTGACAGGGCAAGCACAGGGGTGACAGGGCCTCAGAGCCGGCCCTATCCAATATGATGCCCTAGGCAAGATTTTGGCTGGTGCCCCCTAGCACCGCCGCTAATTCTGCAAGAGATGCCTGACATAAGTCAGCTGGCAGCTCTGCTAACGTCGGGCGCTTTTTGTTTATAAAAATGCATCGTATTTGCTTTACTATGTGTATGAAATGCTACATTACAGTGATTTCCAGGAATACACACAGAATATAGGCATGCCGCATATCATTTTAATCAGCAGAAGCTGCTGGTGCCCCTAAGCATATCAAATGCCCTAGGCATTTGCCTAGTTTGCCTATGCCTAAGGCCGGCTCTGCAGGGCCTGGATAGGGGTGACAGGGCCAGGATAAGGGTGACAGGGCCAGGATAACGGTGACAGGGACATGACAGAACACAGGGCACGGGAGAGATTGGTATTAGGGACAGAACAGTGGTGACAGACAGATGTGTCTTACCGGAGTCACTGCTGCTGGCTGCTGCTGTTCCACTCCAACCTGTTGGGATCTGCTGCTGGTGGAGACTTGGCATGACTGACTCTCTCAGGCTGGAGTCCTGCTTCCTCTGCCCGTCCGCATCCCTCCCCCCCTCCTCAGTCACACACCGCAGACCTCGAGCAGCTGCCGGGCACTGTGGTAAGGGGAGACTGGGAGTGACTGGTTAGCCCCCAGGAGATGCTGCGGCTGGAGGGAGGAGGGGGTCATAGCATGCGCGTGGCGCGGACCTCATGGCTGCTGGGCACTATGGTAAGGGGAGACTGGGAGTGACTGGTTAGCTCCCAGGAGACGCTGATGCTGGAGGGAGGAGGGGGTCAGAGCCTGCAAGCAGCTCGGACTTCTGCAGCGCTACCCGCCGGCTAAAGTGTGTGAAGAAGCTGGGCGCACCTCACTGCGGGTGGCAGCGCTGCAGCTAGCGGTGGGGTTGCCGGGGCTGGAGATAACAGAGGCAGTACGGAACCTGCACAGCGGCAGGTGCCCCACAAAACTGCAGCTAAGAAGCGTGGAGTGTGCCAGAAAGTGACGCTCCTCCGCACCAGAGAGACCCTGCTAAGTATGCCGATGTGGGGGGTCAAGCACACAGTGAGCCGGTGCCCATCTGTCTGTACGGCATACCCCCTCACACACCCCCACACCTCCCAACCGTCCCAATTTTCGCGGGACAGTCCCATTTTTTAGGGTCTGTCCCGCTGTCCCACCCGTGGGCCACAGTGTCCCGCGGTGGTGGTGGTGTTGGGGGGGTCAGTTGGGAAGCTCCTGTACTCGCTGTTCTGCTTAGAGTAGTGGTGAATTTAGTGGAGACAGAGGGAGAGGGGGCATCAGGGGGTATGGATTAAGGGGGGTTCCAGCAGCAGAGCCGGATTAAGGGGGGGCAGGGGGTACGTACCATGGGCTCCACAGTTTTATGGGGCCCCCTGGCTGGAGTAGCTCTGTCCCAGCTCAGAAGCTCCCCCGTCCTGCCAGCAACAGCGGCAGCATTGTGCTACAGTCAGCACACGATGCTGCGTGTTGGCAGGTCTGTGGTGTTACAGGGAGGCAGCAGTCTCCCTGCTTTCTTCTGCCTGTGCAGGTGTGTAGGGGGGAGCGAGCACCCCCTCTGGATTTACCTCTAGCTAAGGGGCCAAAATTCCATAAAAAAAAAATATCCTGGAATTTGCATAAGGGGGCGTGGCTTCGCGGGTACGATTAGGCCACGCCCCAATCCCACAGCAGGCACAGCAATGAGATAGGGCCCCTTGTCTTAAGTGCCCTGGGCCCCCAGACTCATAATCTGCCCCTGGGGGCATGCCAGCAGCTCACAGAGCGCTGGGCATGCCCCCTCACTGACGAAAACGGGTGCCCTCCCGTGAAGCCACACCCCTTTTGTTGACCACGCCCCCTTTTCGCCGTGCAGTGTTTTGTGTGTAAGTGTGTGTGTGTGTGTGTGTGTGTGTGTGTGTGTCCCTCCTCCTGCCTGAAGAAAGCTGGGAGGTATGCACCCCTGCCTGTGCCATGCCCATACCATCTGCTTCTGCTGCTGCTCTCCTATAGATTTGCCCAGTTCTGTGACTCATTTGAATAACTCCACCCACCACTGTAACTCCGCCCAGCGTTACAGGCACAGAGTCACAGATTTAGACAAATATATAGGAGATTAGAAACTGTATAATTTTTTTGTATAACAAAACCTTGCAGATATAGGTGGTCATTCTGAGTTGATCGCACGTAGCATCTTTTTGCTGCAGGTGCGATCAACTAATCTACGCCTATGGGGGAGTGTATTTTAGCATAGCAGAGCTGCAAACGCTTGTACAGCCCTGCTATGCAAAAAATGTTTCAAGTAAAACAAGACCAGCCCTACAGCTACTTACCCTGTGCGACGGATCCAGCGATGAAGGTCCTGGCTGTGATGTCAGACATCCGCCCTCCAAACGCCTGGACACACCTGCGTTCACCAACGCCTGGACACGCCTGCGTTCACCTTACCATGCCCGGGAAATGGTGAGTAGACGCCCGATCCTCCTTCCCGCTGTCACTTTTCTTGCGATCGCGCCTGCGATCGTTTTCATCGGACCTGGTGTCACTGTGTGCGAATGAGTCGGAATGACCCCCATAGAGAGAGTATACACCGGTATCGATGGTCATAGCATTAACACACCCAAATGGTCACAGCACACGCATATCTCCGCCCTTCCTTCCTAGCTAATGGTCAAAGCATTTCCAAAATACCCTTCCCCTTGCAAAGGCCGATGGTCACAGTATTGGCAACAGTAGTGGTGGTCAAAGGATCCGCATGCACCCCTCCCACCCAGCAATCCTCAATGCTCACACTATCTGCATGCATCCACACCACCCTGTAACCACAGATGGAAGACAGGCGCCGGTATAACGATACTAACCCATCTTGCAGGACTCCAGGACATCATTAGCATAACCCGGCCCATCCTGGTGATGCACTGAACAGCCGACCTATTGTGTGATTGGTATGTCTACCATACACACAGCACAATGCACCATTATATCTGCAGATATATTGGTCAGATGTGAT
Organism: Pseudophryne corroboree; assembly: GCF_028390025.1. Taxonomy (NCBI): domain Eukaryota; kingdom Metazoa; phylum Chordata; class Amphibia; order Anura; family Myobatrachidae; genus Pseudophryne; species Pseudophryne corroboree. The sequence goes on along the minus strand of NC_086444.1, from coordinate 42,938,101 downwards.
ATATCTGTGAACAACATCGTTCACAGACATATTGCTGGTACGATAGTATGACATATTGCAGTAAACGATAAAACAGCAGTTCAACTGAATGGCCAATATATAACGGCCAATGTGTGCCTGGTATTTCTGACATGCACACCCTTTACTGACAGATACCACTTATTGACACACATTCCACTAACACAAATACATATTGACAGATCATTACTTACACAGATTCCACTAACTGATACATCTTACTGACACACTTACAAACACACACACATCACTCACTGACAAATATCCATTACCAGTGCCGTACTGTAACTAGACATTTTAGAGCTGTGTGCAAGAAACAGCATCACCCTCCCCATATATAAAACAGGGCCAGTGCACGACGTAGGTGCATGTAAAAAATATAGGGTTCATGGCTACATGAGGAAGTGACACTTACATTCATGACACCAGGTAGAGAGCCTATCACACATTACGGCAGCAGAGTCCCCCTTTTACACATTACGGCAGCATTGTCCTCTTTTTACTAGTGATGAGCGGATTCGGTTTTACTCGGTTTTACTCGGTTCTCAAAACCGAATCTTATTGGCTATCCAAAACACGTGACATCAGTGAGTCAATAAGATTCAGTTTTGAGAACCGAGTTAAACCGAATCCGCTTATCACTACTTTTTACACATTACGGCAGGTAGTGTCCCCCTTCTTGCACATTATGGCAGCAGAGTCGCCCTTTTTTACACATTAGAGCATGCAGTGTCCCCCTTCTTGCACATTATGGCAGCAGAGTCGCCCTTTTTTACACATTAGAGCATGCAGTGTCCCCCTTCTTGCACATTATGGCAGCAGAGTCGCCCTTTTTTACACATTAGGGCATGCAGTGTCCCCCTTCTTGCACATTATGGCAGCAGAGTCGCCCTTTTTTACACATTAGGGCATGCAGTGTCCCCCTTCTTGCACATTATGGCAGCAGAGTCGCCCTTTTTTACACATTACGGCTCCTCTAGAGAGGAGCGGACCCTTGAGCAGACTCCGTGTGTGGGCCCCCTCCTCTCCTGTAGCTGTCACCGCCGCTGTTAGCGCTCTCAGCACTAAAACTCTGGCACAGTGCCAGAATCTACAGCGCATGTGCAGGACTCAGAAAAAATGGCCTCCGCGCCATTTTTCCGGAGTCCTGCGCATGCGCTGTATACTCTGGCACTGTGCCAGAGTCTCTAGTGCTCAGTGCGCTAACAGCAGCGGTGACAGCTACGGGAGAGGAAGGGCCCACACACAGTCACCGATCAACGCCAGAAAGGTGAGTAAAGAAGAAATGGGTGCAGTGTGTGTGGGGTGGGCACCCTCTGAACCCTGGGGCCCGTGTGTACCGCACACACTGCACCCATTATAGATACGCCACTGTGGAGGGCAGCTACTGAAGGTGACGGGAGTAGCTGCCACTGGGGAGGGGGAGTCGGGAGGGGGGCTTTCAGCTGCATCGCTGCGTGGCTAGGTCTGCAATGTAAACAATGGTGAGAGTACGAGCCTTGTAGCGCTGCAGATAGTGGCGGTTGTCACGGCCCTGCATGTGTTGCCGACGGTCCTGCGCCCACAGTGCATATGCATACATACATACTTACTGATAAACACTACTTACTGACACATATACCATTTACTGACACAGACTCCCTTTACTAACGGACACCCCTTACCACTATGGACACCCCTTACTGACAAAAACATTGACACAGACACACTTACTGACAGATACTATTTACTGAAATGCACAACAGATAAACTTACTGACACAGACCACTTACTGACAATTATTACTTGCTGACACACAGACACTAATTACTAACACACACTATTTACTAACACACACAAGCAACAAATAAACTTACTGGCACGTCCGCTCCGCTGTGAAATTCACGACATCCATGACCCAGCCTATTCCCCCAGGGTAGGTCCTTCCCCTTTTTCATTAGTGATTACTGATAGTTGCGGGAAGTAGAGGAAATAGTGAGCAGCAATTGTAGACAGGCCAGCGGAGCTTCAATTGGTATAAGGAGGATGAAGAAAGTGCTCGGACTGGCCTAGCAGCGGATCTTTGGCTGGTATGGGGGCGGAGCTAAAGTGAGTCTGAGGGCGGAGCTTTGACTGGTCCGGGGCGGAGCTTCAATTGGTATATGGACGAAGCTTCAGACTGGCCTGGGGGTGGAGCTTCAGCAGGGGCGGGACTTCAGCTGGTATGCGAATGAAGTTTCTTACTGGACTGAGGGTGGAGCTTCAACAGGGGCAGGCTTCAGTTCAGCTTGTATGTGGATGAAACTTCTGACTGGACTGGGGGCGGAGCTTCGGCGGGTCCAAGGGCGAAGCTTCGGATTGTATGTAGAATCTTGTAGCTGAAGCTTCTGACTGGTCAGGGGGCGGAGCTTCGGCATGGCCAGAGGCTGAGTTCGGGCGGGTCCTGGCCTGGGCAGCAGAGAGCAGACTAGCGTGTCAGAACGGCAGTGGGCTGTTCGGCATGTGTATGTCGGCTGGAGCTACCTTTTGCAGCTGGGAGATGAGTGCAGTGAGCTGCTGGTGGTGACAGGAATTTTTTTTCCTGTCAGCACTGGCTGCACTGCATTGGATCCTCTGGGCCTGTTTTCAATGGGGGGCCTGGAGCTGCAGCTCCATCCGCCCCATTGTTAATCCGGCCCTGGGCACAGCCCACAATGTCTCCCTCCAGCCACAGCCCACAGTGTCTCTCTCCAGCCCTAGCCCACATTGCCTCTCTCCAGCCACTGCTCACAGTATCTCTATCCAGCCACAGAGCACAGTATCTCTCTCCAGCCCCAACCAACGGTGTCTCTCTCCAGCCACAGCCCACAGTGTCTCTCTCCAGCCACAGACCACAATGTCTCCCTCCAGCCACAGACCACAGTAGCTATTCATCCACAGCGCACAGTATCTCTCTGCAGCCACAGCCCATCAAGTGTCTCTCCAGCCAAAGCCCATCCAGTGTATCTCTGCAGGCCCAACCCACAGTGTCTCTCTCCAGCCACAGCCCACAGTATCTTTCCAGCTACAGTGCACAGTATCTATCTCCAGCCCCAGACCACAGTATCTCTATCCAGTCACAGCCCACAGTATCTATCTTCACCCACAGCCCACAGTGTCTCTCCAGCCCCAGCCCACAGTATATCTCTCCAGCCACAGCCCAGTGTCTCTCCAGCCCCAGCCCACAGTATATCTCTCCAGCCACAGCCCACAGTGTATCTCTGCATGCCCAGCCCACAGTGTCTCTCTCCTGCCACAGCCCACAGTGTTTCTCCAGTAACAGCCCACAATGTCTCCCTCCAGCCAAGCCCACAATGTCTCCCTCCAGCCACAGCCCACAGTACCTCTCTCCAGCCACAGCTCACAATATCTATTCATCCACAGCGCACAGTATCTCTCTACAGCCACAGCCCATCAAGTGTCTCTCCTGCCAAAGCCCATCCAGTGTCTCTCCAGCCAAAGCCCATCCAGTGTCTCTCTGCAGGCCCAGCCCACAGTATCTCTCTCCAGCCCACAGTGTCTCTCTCCAGCCCCAGCTCACTTTGTCTCTCTTAAGCCCCAGCCTACAGTGTCTCTCTCCAGCCCCAAACCACAGTATCTATCTCCACCTACAGCCCAGTGTCTCTCCAGCCCCAGCCCACAGTATCTCTATCCAGCCCACAGTATCTCTCCCCAGCCCGAGCCCACAGTGTCTCTCTCCATCCCGAGCCCACAGTGTCTCTCTCCAGCCCCAGTCCACAGTATTTCTCTCCAGCCACAGCCAACAGTGTCACTCCAGCCCCAGCCCATCCAGTGTCACCCCAGCCCATCCAGTGTCTCTCTGCAGGCCCAGTCTACAGTGTCTCTCTAGAGCCCCAACCCACAGTATCTCTCTCCAGCCCCAGACCACAGTATCTCTGTCCATCGCCAGACCACAGAATCTCTATCCAGCCACAGCCCACAGAATCTATCTCCACCCACAGTGTCTCTCCAGCCCCCGCCCACAGTATCTCTATCCAGCCCGAGCCCACAGTATCTCTCTCCAGCCCCAGCCTACAGTATCTCTCTCCAACCACAGCCCACAGTGTCTCTTCACCCCAGCCCATCCAGTGTCTCTCCAGCCCAAGCCCATCCAGTGTCTCCCTGCAGGCCCAGCCCATAGTGTCTCTCTCCAGCCCATAGTGTCTCAACCTAGCCCACAGTGTCTTTTTGCAGCCCCAGCCGACAGTGTCTCTATGCAGCCCCAGCCCACAGTATCTCTCTACTGCCCCTGTCCGCAGTGTCTTTTCCAGCCGCATCCCACAATATTTATCCAGCCCCAGACCACAGTATCTCACTACAGCCCCAGCCTACTGAGTTTCTCTCCAGCCACAACCCACGATATCTCTCTTCAGCCATAGCCCACAGTATCTCTCTCCAGCCCCAGACCACAGTATCTCTATCCAGTCACATCCCACAGTATCTATCTTCACCCACAGCCCACGGTGTCTCTCCATCCCCAGCCCACAGTATATCTCTCCAGCCACAGCCCAGTGTCTCTCCAGCCCCAGCCCACAGTATATCTCTCCAGCCACAGCCCACAGTGTCTCTCTGCATGCCCAGCCCACAGTGTCTCTCTCCAGCCACAGCCCACAGTGTTTCTCCAGTCACAGCCCACAATGTCTCCCTCCAGCCACAGCCCACAGTGTCTCTCTCCAGCCTTAGCCCACACTGCCTCTCTCCAGCCACTGCTCGCAGTATCTCTATCAAGCCACAGAGCACAGTATCTCTCTCCAGCCCCAACCCACAGTGTCTCTCTCCAGCCACAGACCACAATGTCTCCCTCCAGCCACAGCCCACAGTACCTCTCTCCAGCCACAGCTCACAATATCTATTCATCCACAACGCACAGTATCTCTCTACAGGCACAGCCCACAGTGTATCTCCAGCCACAGCCCATCAAGTGTCTCTCCAGCCAAAGCCCATCGAGTGTCTCTCTCCAGCCCCAGCCCACCATGTCTCTCTTAAGCCCCAGCCTACAGTGTCTCTCTCCAGCCCCAAACCACAGTATCTATCTCCACCCACAGCCCAGTGTCTCTCCAGCCCCAGCCCACAGTATCTCTCTCCAGCCCCTGCCCACAGTATCTCTCTCCAGCCCCAGCCCACAGTATCTCTCTCCAGCCCCAGCCCACAGTATCTCTCTCCAGTCCCAGCCCACCCAGTGTCTCTCTGCAGCCCCAACCAACAGTATCTCTCTCAAGCCACAGCCCACAGTATCTATCTCCAGCCACAGCCCACAGTATCTATCTCCAGCCACAGCCCACAGTGTCTCTCTCCAGCCCCAGCCCACAGTATCTCTCTCCAGCCCACAGTGTCTTTCTCCAGCCCCAGTCCACAGTATCTCTCTCCAGCCACAGCCCACAGTGTCTCTCCAGCCCCAGCCCATCCAGTGTCGCCCCAGCCCATCCAGTGTCTCTCTGCAGGCCCAGCCTACAGTGTCTCTCTACAGCCCCAACCCACAGTATCTCTCTCCAGCCCCAGCCCACAGTATCTATCTCCAGCCACAGCCCATAGTATCTATCTCCAGCCACAGCCCACAGTGTCTCTCCAGCCACAGCCCACAGTATCTCTATCCAGCCACAGTCCATAGTATCTCTCTCCAGCCCCATACCACAGTATCTCTGTCCAGCGCCAGACCACAGAATTTCTATCCAGCCACAGCCCACATAATCTATATCCACCCACAGCCCACAGTGTCTCTTCAGCCGCAGCCCACAGTATCTCTCTCCAGCCCCAGCATCTCTCTCCAGCCACAGCCCACAGTGTCTCTTCACCCCAGCCCATCCAGTGTCTCTCCAGCCCAAGCCCATCCAGTGTCTCTCTGCAGGCCCAGCCCATATTGTCTCTCTCCAGCCTATAGTGTCTCGCCCCAGCCCACAGTGTCTCTCTGTAGCCCCAGCCCACAGTATCTCTCTTCTGCCCCAGTCCATAGTGTCTTTCTCCAGCCGCATCCCACAATATTTCTCCAGCCCCAGACCACAGTATATCTCTACAGCCCCAGCCTACAGTGTCTCTCTCCAGCCTCAACCTACAGTATCTCTCTCCAGCGCACAGTATCTATCTCCAGCCACAGTCCACAGAGTCTCTCCAGCCACAGCCCACAGTATCTCTATCCAGACACAGCCCACAGTATCCCTTTCAGACCCAGACCACAGTATCTCTCTCCAGCCAAAGACCACAGTATCTCAATCCAGCCACAGCCCACAGTATCTCTATCTAGGCCCAGCCCACTGTATCTATCTTCACCCACAGCCCACAATGTCTCTCCAGCCCCAGCCCACAATACCTCTCTCCAGCCACAGCCCACAGTGTCTCTCTCCAGCCAGTCCACAGTGTCTCTCTCCAGCCACAGCCCACAGTGTCTCTCCAGTCACAGCCCACAAAGTCTCCCTCCAGCCACAGCCCACAGTGTCTCTCTCCAGCCCCAGTCCACAGTATCTATCTCCAGCCACAGCCCACAGTGTCTCTCCACCCCCAGCCCATCCAGTGTCACCCCAGCCCATCCAGCGTCTCTCTGCAGGCCCAGCCGACAGTGTCTCTCTACAGCCCCAACCCACAGTATCTCTCTCCAGCCCCAGCCCACAGTATCTATCTCCAGCCAAAGACCACAGTATCTCAATCCAGCCACAGCCCACAGTATCTCTATCTAGGCCCAGCCCACTGTATCTATCTTCACCCACAGCCCACAATGTCTCTCCAGCCCCAGCCCACAATACCTCTCTCCAGCCACAGCCCACAGTGTCTCTCTCCAGCCAGTCCACAGTGTCTCTCTCCAGCCACAGCCCACAGTGTCTCTCCAGTCACAGCCCACAAAGTCTCCCTCCAGCCACAGCCCACAGTGTCTCTCTCCAGCCCCAGTCCACAGTATCTCTCTCCAGCCACAGCCCACAGTGTCTCTCCACCCCCAGCCCATCCAGTGTCACCCCAGCCCATCCAGCGTCTCTCTGCAGGCCCAGCCGACAGTGTCTCTCTACAGCCCCAACCCACAGTATCTCTCTCCAGCCCCAGCCCACAGTATCTATCTCCAGCCACATCCCACAGTGTCTCTCCAGCCACAGCCCATAGTATCTCTATCCAGCCCCAGCCCACAGTATCTCTCTCCATCCACAGCCCACAGTGTCTCTTCACCCCAGCCCATCCAGTGTCTCTCCAGCCCAAGCCCATCCAGTGTCTCTCTGCAGGCCCAGCCCATAGTGTCTCTCTCCAGCCCATAGTGTCTCACCCCAGCCCACAGTGTCTTTCTGCAGCCCCAGCCCACAGTGTCTCTCTGCAGCCCCAGCCCACAGTATCTCTCTGCAGCCCCAGTCCACAGTGTCTTTTCCAGCCGCATCCCACAATATTTCTCCAGCCCCAGACCACAGTATCTCTCTACAGCCCCAGCCTACAGTGTCTCTCTCCAGCCCCAACCCACAATATCTCTCTTCAGCCACAGCCCACAGTATCTCTCCAGCCACAGTGCACAGTATCTATCTCCAGCCCCAGACCACAGTATCTCTATCCAGTCACAGCCCACAGTATCTATCTTCACCCACAGCCCACAGTGTCTCTCCAGCCCCAGCCCACAGTATATCTCTCCAGCCACAGCCCAGTGTCTCTCCAGCCCCAGCCCACAGTATATCTCTCCAGCCACAGCCCACAGTGTATCTCTGCATGCCCAGCCCACAGTGTCTCTCTCATGCCACAGCCCACAGTGTTTCTCCAATAACAGCCCACAATGTCTCCCTCCAGCCAAGCCCACAATGTCTCCCTCCAGCCACAGCCCACAGTACCACTCTCCAGCCACAGCTCACAATATCTATTCATCCACAGCGCACAGTATCTCTCTACAGCCACAGCCCATCAAGTGTCTCTCCAGCCAAAGCCCATCCAGTGTCTCTCCAGCCAAAGCCCATCCAGTGTCTCTCTGCAGGCCCAGCCCACAGTATCTCTCTCCAGCCCACAGTGTCTCTCTTCAGCCCCAGCCCACTGTGTCTCTCTTAAACCCCAGCCTACAGTGTCTCTCTCCAGCCCCAAACCACAGTATCTATCTCCACCTACAGCCCAGTGTCTCTCCAGCCCCAGCCCACAGTATCTCTATCCAGCCCCAGCCCACAGTATCTCTCCCCAGCCCGAGCCCACAGTATCTCTCTCCATCCCGAGCCCACAGTGTCTCTCTCCAGCCCCAGTCCACAGTATTTCTCTCCGGGCACAGCCAACAGTGTCACTCCAGCCCCAGCCCATCCAGTGTCACCCCAGCCCATCCAGTGTCTCTCTGCAGGCCCAGTCTACAGTGTCTCTCTAGAGCCCCAACCCACAGTATCTCTCTCCAGCCCCAGACCACAGTATCTCTGTCCATCGCCAGACCACAGAATCTCTATCCAGCCACAGCCCACAGAATCTATCTCCACCCACAGTGTCTCTCCAGCCCCCGCCCACAGTATCTCTATCCAGCCCGAGCCCACAGTATCTCTCTCCAGCCCCAGCCCACAGTATCTCTCTCCAACCACAGCCCACAGTGTCTCTTCACCCCAGCCCATCCAGTGTCTCTCCAGCCCAAGCCCATCCAGTGTCTCTCTGCAGGCCCAGCCCATAGTGTCTCTCTCCAGCCCATAGTGTCTCAACCCAGCCCACAGTGTCTTTTTGCAGCCCCAGCCGACAGTGTCTCTATGCAGCCCCAGCCCACAGTATCTCTCTACTGCCCCAGTCCGCAGTGTCTTTTCCAGCCGCATCCCACAATATTTATCCAGCCCCAGACCACAGTATCTCACTACAGCCCCAGCCTACAGTGTTTCTCTCCAGCCCCAACCCACGATATCTCTCTTCAGCCATAGCCCACAGTATCTCTCTCCAGCCCCAGACCACAGTATCTCTATCCAGTCACATCCCACAGTATCTATCTTCACCCACAGCCCACGGTGTCTCTCCATCTCCAGCCCACAGTATATCTCTCCAGCCACAGCCCAGTGTCTCTCCAGCCCCAGCCCACAGTATATCTCTCCAGCCACAGCCCACAGTGTCTCTCTGCATGCCCAGCCCACAGTGTCTCTCTCCAGCCACAGCCCACAGTGTTTCTCCAGTCACAGCCCACAATGTCTCCCTCCAGCCACAGCCCACAGTGTCTCTCTCCAGCCTTAGCCCACACTGCCTCTCTCCAGCCACTGCTCGCAGTATCTCTATCCAGCCACAGAGCACAGTATCTCTCTCCAGCCCCAACCCACGGTGTCTCTCTCCAGCCACAGCCCACAGTGTCTCTCTCCAGCCACAGACCACAATGTCTCCCTCCAGCCACAGCCCACAGTACCTATCTCCAGCCACAGCTCACAATATCTATTCATCCACAGCGCACAGTATCTCTCTACAGCCACAGCCCACAGTATCTATCTCCACCCACAGCCCATCAAGTGTCTCTCCAGCCAAAGCCCATCGAGTGTCTCTCTCCAGCCCCAGCCCACAATGTCTCTCTTAAGCCCCAGCCTACAGTGTCTCTCTCCAGCCCAAAACCACAGTATCTATCTCCACCCACAGCCCAGTGTCTCTCCAGCCCCAGCCCACAGTATCTCTATCCAGCTCAAGCCCACAGTATCTCTCTCCAGCCCCTGCCCACAGTATCTCTCTCCAGCCCCAGCCCACAGTATCTCTCTCCAGCCCCAGCCCACAGTGTCTCTCTCCAGCCCCAGCCCACAGTATCTCTCTCCAGCCCCAGCCCACAGTGTCTCTCTCCAGCCCCAGCCCATCCAGTGTCTCTCTGCAGCCCCAACCCACAGTATCTCTCTCCAGCCCCAGCCCACAGTATCTATCTCCAGCCACAGCCCACAGTATCTATCTCCAGCCACAGCCCACAGTGTCTCTCTCCAGCCCCATCCCATCCAGTGTCGCCCCAGCACATCCAGTGTCTCTTTACAGCCCCAACCCACAGTATCTCTCTCCAGCCCCTGCCCACAGTGTCTCTCTCCAGCCCCAGCCCACAGTATCTCTCTCCAGCCCCAGCCCACAGTGTCTCTCTCCAGCCCCAGTCCACAGTATCTCTCTCCAGCCACAGCCCACAGTGTCTCTCCAGCCCCAGCCCATCCAGTGTCGCCCCAGCCCATCCAGTGTCTCTCTGCAGGCCCAGCCTACAGTGTCTCTCTACAGCCCCAACCCACAGTATCTCTCTCCAGCCCCAGCCCACAGTATCTATCTCCAGCCACAGCCCATAGTATCTATCTCCAGCCACAGCCCACAGTGTCTCTCCAGCCACAGCCCACAGTATCTCTATCCAGCCACAGTCCATAGTATCTCTCTCCAGCCCCATACCACAGTATCTCTGTCCAGCGCCAGACCACAGAATTTCTATCCAGCCACAGCCCACAGAATCTATCTCCACCCACAGCCCACAGTGTCTCTTCAGCCGCAGCCCACAGTATCTCTCTCCAGCCCCAGCCCACAGTATCTCTCTGCAGCCCCAGCCCACAGTATCTCTCTCCAGCCCCAGCATCTCTCTCCAGCCACAGCCCACAGTGTCTCTTCATCCCAGCCCATCCAGTGTCTCTCCAGCCCAAGCCCATCCAGTGTCTCTCTGCAGGCCCAGCCCATATTGTCTCTCTCCAGCCTATAGTGTCTCGCCCCAGCCCACAGTGTCTCTCTGTAGCCCCAGCCCACAGTATCTCTCTTCTGCCCCAGTCCATAGTGTCTTTCTCCAGCCGCATCCCACAATATTTCTCCAGCCCCAGACCACAGTATATCTCTACAGCCCCAGCCTACAGTGTCTCTCTCCAGCCTCAACCTACAGTATCTCTCTCCAGCGCACAGTATCTATCTCCAGCCACAGTCCACAGAGTCTCTCCAGCCACAGCCCACAGTATCTCTATCCAGACACAGCCCACAGTATCCCTTTCAGACCCAAACCACAGTATCTCTCTCCAGCCAAAGACCACATTATCTCAATCCAGCCACAGCCCACAGTATCTTTATCTAGGCCCAGCCCACTGTATCTATCTTCACCCACAGCCCACAATGTCTCTCCAGCCCCAGCCCACAATACTTCTCTCCAGCCACAGCCCACAGTGTCTCTCTCCAGCCAGTCCACAGTGTCTCTCTCCAGCCACAGCCCACAGTGTCTCTCCAGTCACAACCCACAAAGTCTCCCTCCAGCCACAGCCCACAGTGTCTCTCTCCAGCCCCAGTCCACAGTATCTCTCTCCAGCCACAGCCCACAGTGTCTCTCCACCCCCAGCCCATCCAGTGTCACCCCAGCCCATCCAGCGTCTCTCTGCAGGCCCAGCCGACAGTGTCTCTCTACAGCCCCAACCCACAGTATCTCTCTCCAGCCCCAGCCCACAGTATCTATCTCCAGCCACATCCCACAGTGTCTCTCCAGCCACAGCCCATAGTATCTCTATCCAGCCCCAGCCCACAGTATCTCTCTCCATCCACAGCCCACAGTGTCTCTTCACCCCAGCCCATCCAGTGTCTCTCCAGCCAAAGCCCATCCAGTGTCTCTCCAGCCAAAGCCCATCCAGTGTCTCTCTGCAGGCCCAGCCCACAGTATCTCTCTCCAGCCCACAGTGTCTCTCTCCAGCCCCAGCCCACTGTGTCTCTCTTAAGCCCCAGCCTACAGTGTCTCTCTCCAGCCCCAAACCACAGTATCCATCTCCACCTACAGCCCAGTGTCTCTCCAGCCCCAGCCCACAGTATCTCTATCCAGCCCCAGCCCACAGTATCTCTCCCCAGCCCGAGCCCACAGTATCTCTCTCCATCCCGAGCCCACAGTGTCTCTCTCCAGCCCCAGTCCACAGTATTTCTCTCCGGGCACAGCCAACAGTGTCACTCCAGCCCCAGCCCATCCAGTGTCACCCCAGCCCATCCAGTGTCTCTCTGCAGGCCCAGTCTACAGTGTCTCTCTAGAGCCCCAACCCACAGTATCTCTCTCCAGCCCCAGACCACAGTATCTCTGTCCATCGCCAGACCACAGAATCTCTATCCAGCCACAGCCCACAGAATCTATCTCCACCCACAGTGTCTCTCCAGCCCCCGCCCACAGTATCTCTATCCAGCCCCAGCCCACAGTGTCTCTCTCCAGCCCCAGCCCACAGTGTCTCTCTCCAGCCCCAGCCCACAGTGTCTCTCTCCAGCCCCAGCCCATCCAGTGTCTCTCTGCAGCCCCAACCCACAGTATCTCTCTCCAGCCCCAGCCCGCAGTATCTATCTCCAGCCACAGCCCACAGTATCTATCTCCAGCCACAGCCCACAGTGTCTCTCTCCAGCCCCATCCCATCCAGTGTCGCCCCAGCACATCCAGTGTCTCTCTACAGCCCCAACCCACAGTATCTCTCTCCAGCCCCTGCCCACAGTGTCTCTCTCCAGCCCCAGCCCACAGTATCTCTCTCCAGCCCCAGCCCACAGTGTCTCTCTCCAGCCCCAGTCCACAGTATCTCTCTCCAGCCCCAGCCCACAGTGTCTCTCTCCAGCCCCAGTCCACAGTATCTCTCTCCAGCCACAGCCCACAGTGTCTCTCCAGCCCCAGCCCATCCAGTGTCGCCCCAGCCCATCCAGTGTCTCTCTGCAGGCCCAGCCTACAGTGTCTCTCTACAGCCCCAACTCACAGTATCTCTCTCCAGCCCCAGCCCACAGTATCTATCTCCAGCCACAGCCCATAGTATCTATCTCCAGCCACAGCCCACAGTGTCTCTCCAGCCACAGCCCACAGTATCTCTATCCAGCCACAGTCCATAGTATCTCTCTCCAGCCCCATACCACAGTATCTCTGTCCAGCGCCAGACCACAGAATTTCTATCCAGCCACAGCCCACAGTGTCTCTTCAGCCGCAGCCCACAGTATCTCTCTCCAGCCCCAGCATCTCTCTCCAGCCACAGCCCACAGTGTCTCTTCACCCCAGCCCATCCAGTGTCACTCCAGCCCAAGCCCATCCAGTGTCTCTCTGCAGGCCCAGCCCATATTGTCTCTCTCCAGCCTATAGTATCTCGCCCCAGCCCACAGTGTCTCTCTGTAGCCCCAGCCCACAGTATCTCTCTTCTGCCCCAGTCCATAGTGTCTTTCTCCAGCCGCATCCCACAATATTTCTCCAGCCCCAGACCACAGTATATCTCTACAGCCCCAGCCTACAGTGTCTCTCTCCAGCCTCAACCTACAGTATCTCTCTCCAGCGCACAGTATCTATCTCCAGCCACAGTCCACAGAGTCTCTCCAGCCACAGCCCACAGTATCTCTATCCAGACACAGCCCACAGTATCCCTTTCAGACCCAAACCACAGTATCTCTCTCCAGCCAAAGACCACAGTATCTCAATCCAGCCACAGCCCACAGTATCTCTATCTAGGCCCAGCCCACTGTATCTATCTTCACCCACAGCCCACAATGTCTCTCCAGCCCCAGCCCACAATACCTCTCTCCAGCCACAGCCCACAGTGTCTCTCTCCAGCCAGTCCACAGTGTCTCTCTCCAGCCACAGCCCACAGTGTCTCTCCAGTCACAGCCCACAAAGTCTCCCTCCAGCCACAGCCCAGTGTCTCTCTCCAGCCCCAGCCCACAGTACCTCTCTCCAGCCACAGCTCACAGTATCTCTATCCAGCCACAGCCCACAGTATCTCTCTCCAGCCCCATCCCACAGTATCTCTCTCCAGCCCCAACCCATCCAGTGTCTCTCTGCAGTACCAGCCCACAGTATCTCTCCCCAGCCCACAGTGTCTCTCTCCAGCCCACAGTGTCTCTCTGCAGCCCCAGACCACAGTGTCTCTCTGCAGCCCCAGCCCACAGGGTCTCTCTTTAGCCCCAGCCTACAGTGTCTCTCTTTAGCCCCAGCCTACAGTGTCTCTCTCCAGCCCCAACCACAGTATCTATCTCCACCCACAGCTCACATTGTCTCTCCAGCCCCAGCCCACAGAATCTCTATTCAGCCCAAGCCCACAGTATCTCTCTCCAGCCCGAGCCCACAGTGTCTCTCTCCAGCCACAGCCCACAGTGTCTCTCTCCAGCCACAGCCCACAGTGTTTCTCCAGTCACAGCCCACAATATCTCCCTCCAGAAACAGCCCACAGTGTCTCTCTCCATCCCTAGCCCACATTGCCTCTCTCCAGCCACTGCCCACAGTATCTCTATCCAGCCACAGAGCACAGTATCTCTCTCCAGCCCCAATCCACGGTGTCTCTCTCCAGCCACAGCCCACAGTGTCTCTCTCCAGCCACAGACCACAATGTCTCCCTCCAGCTACAGCCCACAGTACCTCTCTCCAGCCACAGCTCACAATAACTATTCATCCACAGCGCACAGTATCTCTCTACAGGCACAGCCCACAGTGTCTCTCCAGCCACAGCCCACAGTATCTATCTCCAGCCTGATAAAGCTAATTATTTATCTTATAACACAAGCTATTTCCTAACACTGTATAGCCGTAATGGCCGCTAAACCACGTGCACGTGCTACGCACTCCGTACGCTATTTGCATATGAAGACCTCGCACGTGGTACGCAAATTACGTACACACGCTGCGCTGGGTGTACGGAATACACACGGCGAGCGTACACACAGATGATAATCTTTTAAATCTTAAACACAGAGTATGATTATACTGTATATCTTAGTACTGTAACACTGTAATAATGTAATGCTTATAGATCTTAGTAATATAAAACCTGTGTGAGCGATTATGACACTCAGAATACCCTATGCACCAACTAATGAAACATAGACTCCTGGCTAAGGTTCCAAAACCTTTACTGACAATAATTTGTATGTAAAAGGGGAAAACAGTTAACAACTTATACACTACAGCACTAACATTAATACCTAAACAGATTATCTAGACATAAATATACAATAGCGGCATAATCATAAACAATAACAGAGAGAGGGAGAGTAAGTGGCAAATACAGACAGAGAATAAGGTGGTCACAGAGAGAACTTACACACTGGGGAATGATCGCTGCGCAGTCCTGGATACCAGCTCTCTAGTTAGTCAATGATGAAAACCATTGTGGAGAGTAGACTGAGCTGGCCCAGGCTGGCTGTTCTTATATACACTGCATACAGTACACTACAAAGGGCCCTATAATCTCATTGTTCATTGGACACAGGAATCTGTCTTCTCATTATAACAAAAGGTCATAGGTTGGTTCGAACAGGTGGGCTGTGACTGTTTCAAACTGCTCAGGTGGGAGGGAATCTCAGGATTCCCGCCGCATGGATAATGAACTGCAAATACAGTAAATGTCCATAAACTTCTTAGAAACATAACTATACGCAGGAGCGATTAATCTCTTTCAAACCAACACCGGAATGTTACTAATAATATACTCTTCTGTTGCATACTAAACACCACTGCTCAAACCCTGTCTGACCCTTAGTATAATGTAAAGAGGGATCTCTCTGTCCATGAACCAGTTACACTAAACAAACTTACAGTTATTATTAAGGGGACCATAACCTATAAAATATACTATTTGGATTAACTATGTAACAATCGAGTCGCCCGCCAGACGCATACAAACTCTACCGTAAATGCGCATACCACGCGCCTGAGCGCACGACCGTGGAGGAGCGGTCACGCAACTGCGAGTATGCGCACGCATGGGAGAGAATGTGCACGTGCAGCGGGCAAGCGCATGGGGTTAATATATGGCAACGTGAAGCATGATATTTTTCGACTTTGACAAGCCAAAGCCCACAGTGTCTCTCCAGCCACAGCCCACAGTATCTCTATCCAGCCACAGCCCATAGTATCTCTCTCCAGCCCATACCACAGTATCTCTGTCCAGCGCCAGACCACAGAATTTCTATCCAGCCACAGCCGACAGAATCTATCTCCACCCACAGCCCACAGTGTCTCTCCAGCCGCAGCCCACAGTATCTCTCTCCAGCCACAGCCCACAGTGTCTCTCCAGCCCCAGCCCATCCAGTGTCGCCCCAGCCCATCCAGTGTCTCTCTGCAGGCCCAGCCTACAGTGTCTCTCTACAGCCCCAACCCACAGTATCTCTCTCCAGCCCCAGCCCACAGTATCTATCTCCAGCCACAGCCCATAGTATCTATCTCCAGCCACAGCCCACAGTGTCTCTCCAGCCACAGCCCACAGTATCTCTATCCAGCCACAGTCCATAGTATCTCTCTCCAGCCCCATACCACAGTATCTCTGTCCAGCGCCAGACCACAGAATTTCTATCCAGCCACAGCCCACAGAATCTATCTCCACCCACAGCCCACAGTGTCTCTTCAGCCGCAGCCCACAGTATCTCTCTCCAGCCCCAGCCCACAGTATCTCTCTGCAGCCCCAGCCCACAGTATCTCTCTCCAGCCCCAGCATCTCTCTCCAGCCACAGCCCACAGTGTCTCTTCATCCCAGCCCATCCAGTGTCTCTCCAGCCCAAGCCCATCCAGTGTCTCTCTGCAGGCCCAGCCCATATTGTCTCTCTCCAGCCTATAGTGTCTCGCCCCAGCCCACAGTGTCTCTCTGTAGCCCCAGCCCACAGTATCTCTCTTCTGCCCCAGTCCATAGTGTCTTTCTCCAGCCGCATCCCACAATATTTCTCCAGCCCCAGACCACAGTATATCTCTACAGCCCCAGCCTACAGTGTCTCTCTCCAGCCTCAACCTACAGTATCTCTCTCCAGCGCACAGTATCTATCTCCAGCCACAGTCCACAGAGTCTCTCCAGCCACAGCCCACAGTATCTCTATCCAGACACAGCCCACAGTATCCCTTTCAGACCCAAACCACAGTATCTCTCTCCAGCCAAAGACCACATTATCTCAATCCAGCCACAGCCCACAGTATCTTTATCTAGGCCCAGCCCACTGTATCTATCTTCACCCACAGCCCACAATGTCTCTCCAGCCCCAGCCCACAATACTTCTCTCCAGCCACAGCCCACAGTGTCTCTCTCCAGCCAGTCCACAGTGTCTCTCTCCAGCCACAGCCCACAGTGTCTCTCCAGTCACAACCCACAAAGTCTCCCTCCAGCCACAGCCCACAGTGTCTCTCTCCAGCCCCAGTCCACAGTATCTCTCTCCAGCCACAGCCCACAGTGTCTCTCCACCCCCAGCCCATCCAGTGTCACCCCAGCCCATCCAGCGTCTCTCTGCAGGCCCAGCCGACAGTGTCTCTCTACAGCCCCAACCCACAGTATCTCTCTCCAGCCCCAGCCCACAGTATCTATCTCCAGCCACATCCCACAGTGTCTCTCCAGCCACAGCCCATAGTATCTCTATCCAGCCCCAGCCCACAGTATCTCTCTCCATCCACAGCCCACAGTGTCTCTTCACCCCAGCCCATCCAGTGTCTCTCCAGCCAAAGCCCATCCAGTGTCTCTCCAGCCAAAGCCCATCCAGTGTCTCTCTGCAGGCCCAGCCCACAGTATCTCTCTCCAGCCCACAGTGTCTCTCTCCAGCCCCAGCCCACTGTGTCTCTCTTAAGCCCCAGCCTACAGTGTCTCTCTCCAGCCCCAAACCACAGTATCCATCTCCACCTACAGCCCAGTGTCTCTCCAGCCCCAGCCCACAGTATCTCTATCCAGCTCCAGCCCACAGTATCTCTCCCCAGCCCGAGCCCACAGTATCTCTCTCCATCCCGAGCCCACAGTGTCTCTCTCCAGCCCCAGTCCACAGTATTTCTCTCCGGGCACAGCCAACAGTGTCACTCCAGCCCCAGCCCATCCAGTGTCACCCCAGCCCATCCAGTGTCTCTCTGCAGGCCCAGTCTACAGTGTCTCTCTAGAGCCCCAACCCACAGTATCTCTCTCCAGCCCCAGACCACAGTATCTCTGTCCATCGCCAGACCACAGAATCTCTATCCAGCCACAGCCCACAGAATCTATCTCCACCCACAGTGTCTCTCCAGCCCCCGCCCACAGTATCTCTATCCAGCCCCAGCCCACAGTGTCTCTCTCCAGCCCCAGCCCACAGTGTCTCTCTCCAGCCCCAGCCCACAGTGTCTCTCTCCAGCCCCAGCCCATCCAGTGTCTCTCTGCAGCCCCAACCCACAGTATCTCTCTCCAGCCCCAGCCCGCAGTATCTATCTCCAGCCACAGCCCACAGTATCTATCTCCAGCCACAGCCCACAGTGTCTCTCTCCAGCCCCATCCCATCCAGTGTCGCCCCAGCACATCCAGTGTCTCTCTACAGCCCCAACCCACAGTATCTCTCTCCAGCCCCTGCCCACAGTGTCTCTCTCCAGCCCCAGTCCACAGTATCTCTCTCCAGCCCCAGCCCACAGTGTCTCTCTCCAGCCCCAGTCCACAGTATCTCTCTCCAGCCCCAGCCCACAGTGTCTCTCTCCAGCCCCAGTCCACAGTATCTCTCTCCAGCCACAGCCCACAGTGTCTCTCCAGCCCCAGCCCATCCAGTGTCGCCCCAGCCCATCCAGTGTCTCTCTGCAGGCCCAGCCTACAGTGTCTCTCTACAGCCCCAACTCACAGTATCTCTCTCCAGCCCCAGCCCACAGTATCTATCTCCAGCCACAGCCCATAGTATCTATCTCCAGCCACAGCCCACAGTGTCTCTCCAGCCACAGCCCACAGTATCTCTATCCAGCCACAGTCCATAGTATCTCTCTCCAGCCCCATACCACAGTATCTCTGTCCAGCGCCAGACCACAGAATTTCTATCCAGCCACAGCCCACAGTGTCTCTTCAGCCGCAGCCCACAGTATCTCTCTCCAGCCCCAGCATCTCTCTCCAGCCACAGCCCACAGTGTCTCTTCACCCCAGCCCATCCAGTGTCACTCCAGCCCAAGCCCATCCAGTGTCTCTCTGCAGGCCCAGCCCATATTGTCTCTCTCCAGCCTATAGTATCTCGCCCCAGCCCACAGTGTCTCTCTGTAGCCCCAGCCCACAGTATCTCTCTTCTGCCCCAGTCCATAGTGTCTTTCTCCAGCCGCATCCCACAATATTTCTCCAGCCCCAGACCACAGTATATCTCTACAGCCCCAGCCTACAGTGTCTCTCTCCAGCCTCAACCTACAGTATCTCTCTCCAGCGCACAGTATCTATCTCCAGCCACAGTCCACAGAGTCTCTCCAGCCACAGCCCACAGTATCTCTATCCAGACACAGCCCACAGTATCCCTTTCAGACCCAAACCACAGTATCTCTCTCCAGCCAAAGACCACAGTATCTCAATCCAGCCACAGCCCACAGTATCTCTATCTAGGCCCAGCCCACTGTATCTATCTTCACCCACAGCCCACAATGTCTCTCCAGCCCCAGCCCACAATACCTCTCTCCAGCCACAGCCCACAGTGTCTCTCTCCAGCCAGTCCACAGTGTCTCTCTCCAGCCACAGCCCACAGTGTCTCTCCAGTCACAGCCCACAAAGTCTCCCTCCAGCCACAGCCCAGTGTCTCTCTCCAGCCCCAGCCCACAGTACCTCTCTCCAGCCACAGCTCACAGTATCTCTATCCAGCCACAGCCCACAGTATCTCTCTCCAGCCCCATCCCACAGTATCTCTCTCCAGCCCCAACCCATCCAGTGTCTCTCTGCAGTACCAGCCCACAGTATCTCTCCCCAGCCCACAGTGTCTCTCTCCAGCCCACAGTGTCTCTCTGCAGCCCCAGACCACAGTGTCTCTCTGCAGCCCCAGCCCACAGGGTCTCTCTTTAGCCCCAGCCTACAGTGTCTCTCTTTAGCCCCAGCCTACAGTGTCTCTCTCCAGCCCCAACCACAGTATCTATCTCCACCCACAGCTCACATTGTCTCTCCAGCCCCAGCCCACAGAATCTCTATTCAGCCCAAGCCCACAGTATCTCTCTCCAGCCCGAGCCCACAGTGTCTCTCTCCAGCCACAGCCCACAGTGTCTCTCTCCAGCCACAGCCCACAGTGTTTCTCCAGTCACAGCCCACAATATCTCCCTCCAGAAACAGCCCACAGTGTCTCTCTCCATCCCTAGCCCACATTGCCTCTCTCCAGCCACTGCCCACAGTATCTCTATCCAGCCACAGAGCACAGTATCTCTCTCCAGCCCCAATCCACGGTGTCTCTCTCCAGCCACAGCCCACAGTGTCTCTCTCCAGCCACAGACCACAATGTCTCCCTCCAGCTACAGCCCACAGTACCTCTCTCCAGCCACAGCTCACAATAACTATTCATCCACAGCGCACAGTATCTCTCTACAGGCACAGCCCACAGTGTCTCTCCAGCCACAGCCCACAGTATCTATCTCCAGCCTGATAAAGCTAATTATTTATCTTATAACACAAGCTATTTCCTAACACTGTATAGCCGTAATGGCCGCTAAACCACGTGCACGTGCTACGCACTCCGTACGCTATTTGCATATGAAGACCTCGCACGTGGTACGCAAATTACGTACACACGCTGCGCTGGGTGTACGGAATACACACGGCGAGCGTACACACAGATGATAATCTTTTAAATCTTAAACACAGAGTATGATTATACTGTATATCTTAGTACTGTAACACTGTAATAATGTAATGCTTATAGATCTTAGTAATATAAAACCTGTGTGAGCGATTATGACACTCAGAATACCCTATGCACCAACTAATGAAACATAGACTCCTGGCTAAGGTTCCAAAACCTTTACTGACAATAATTTGTATGTAAAAGGGGAAAACAGTTAACAACTTATACACTACAGCACTAACATTAATACCTAAACAGATTATCTAGACATAAATATACAATAGCGGCATAATCATAAACAATAACAGAGAGAGGGAGAGTAAGTGGCAAATACAGACAGAGAATAAGGTGGTCACAGAGAGAACTTACACACTGGGGAATGATCGCTGCGCAGTCCTGGATACCAGCTCTCTAGTTAGTCAATGATGAAAACCATTGTGGAGAGTAGACTGAGCTGGCCCAGGCTGGCTGTTCTTATATACACTGCATACAGTACACTACAAAGGGCCCTATAATCTCATTGTTCATTGGACACAGGAATCTGTCTTCTCATTATAACAAAAGGTCATAGGTTGGTTCGAACAGGTGGGCTGTGACTGTTTCAAACTGCTCAGGTGGGAGGGAATCTCAGGATTCCCGCCGCATGGATAATGAACTGCAAATACAGTAAATGTCCATAAACTTCTTAGAAACATAACTATACGCAGGAGCGATTAATCTCTTTCAAACCAACACCGGAATGTTACTAATAATATACTCTTCTGTTGCATACTAAACACCACTGCTCAAACCCTGTCTGACCCTTAGTATAATGTAAAGAGGGATCTCTCTGTCCATGAACCAGTTACACTAAACAAACTTACAGTTATTATTAAGGGGACCATAACCTATAAAATATACTATTTGGATTAACTATGTAACAATCGAGTCGCCCGCCAGACGCATACAAACTCTACCGTAAATGCGCATACCACGCGCCTGAGCGCACGACCGTGGAGGAGCGGTCACGCAACTGCGAGTATGCGCACGCATGGGAGAGAATGTGCACGTGCAGCGGGCAAGCGCATGGGGTTAATATATGGCAACGTGAAGCATGATATTTTTCGACTTTGACAAGCCAAAGCCCACAGTGTCTCTCCAGCCACAGCCCACAGTATCTCTATCCAGCCACAGCCCATAGTATCTCTCTCCAGCCCATACCACAGTATCTCTGTCCAGCGCCAGACCACAGAATTTCTATCCAGCCACAGCCGACAGAATCTATCTCCACCCACAGCCCACAGTGTCTCTCCAGCCGCAGCCCACAGTATCTCTCTCCAGCCCCAGCCCACAGTATCTCTCTGCAGCCCCAGCCCACAGTATCTCTCTCCCACCACAGCCCACAGTGTCTCTTCACCCCAGCCCATCCAGTGTCTCTCCAGCCCAAGCCCATCCAGTGTCTCTCTGCAGGCCCAGCCCATAGTGTCTCTCTCCAGCCTATATTGTCTCGCCCCAGCCCACAGTGTCTCTCTGTAGCCCCAGCCCACAGTATCTCTCTTCTGCCCCAGTCCATAGTGTCTTTCTCCAGACGCATCCCACAATATTTCTCCAGCCCCAGCCCACAGTATCTCTCTACAGCCCCAGCCTACAGTGTATCTCTCCAGCCTCAACCTACAGTATCTCTCTTCAGCGCACAGTATCTATCTCCAGCCACAATCCACAGAGTCTCTCCAGCCACAGCCCACAGTATTGCTCTCCAGCCCCAGACCACAGTATCTCTCTCCAGCCAAAGACCACAGTATCTCTCTCCAGCCAAAGACCACAGTATCTCTATCCAGCCACAGCCCACAGTATCTTTATCTAGGCCTAGCCCACTGTATCTATCTTCACCCACAGCCCACAATGTCTCTCCAGCCACAGCCCACAATACCTCTCTCCAGCCGCAGCCCACAGTGTCTCTCTCCAGCCAGTCCACAGTGTCTCTCTCCAGCCACAGCTTACAGTGTCTCTCCAGCCACAGCCCACAATGTCTCTCTCCAGCCCCAGCCCACAGTACCTCTCTCCAGCCCCATCCCACAGTATCTCTCTCCAGCCGCAGCCCACAGTATCTCTCTCCAGCAACAGCCCACAGTGTCTCTCCAGCCCCAGCCCATCCAGTGTCTCTCTGCAGTCCCAGCCCACAGTATCTCTCTCCAGCCCACAGTGTCTCTCTCCAGCCCCAGACCACAGTGTCTCTCTGCAGCCCCAGCCCAGTGTCTCTCTTTAGCCCCAACCTACAGTGTCTCTCTCCAGCCCCAACCACAGTATCTATCTTCACCCACAGCTCACAGTGACTCTCCAGCCCAAGCCCACAGAATCTCTATTCAGCCCAAGCCCACAGTATCTCTCTCCAGCCCGAGCCCACCGTATATATCTCTCCAGCCCGAGCCCACAGTATCTCTCTCCAGCCCTAGCCCACAGTATCTCTCTCCAGCCCCAGCCCATCCAGTGTCTCCCCAGACCATCCAGTGTTTCTCTACAGGCCCAGCCCACAGTGTCTCTCTCCAGCCCCAGCCCACAGTGTCTCCAGCCCCATTCCACAGTATCTCTCTGCAGCCCCAGCCCACAGTGTCTTTCTGCAGCCCCTGCTGACGGTCTCTCTCTCCAGACCCAACCCACAGTATCTCTCTCCAGCCCCAGACCACAGTATATCTATCTAGCCACAGCCCACAGTATCTCTCTCCAACCACAGCCCACAGTATCTCTCTCCAGCCCCAGCCCTCAGTGTCTTTTAACCCCAGCCCATCCAGTGTCTCTCTAGCCCCAGCCCCTCCAGTGCCTCTCTGCGGGCCCAGCCCATAGTGTCTCTCTGCAGCCCCAGACCACAGTGTCTCTCTGCAGCCCCAGCCCACAGGGTCTCTCTTTAGCCCCAGCCTACAGTATCTCTCTCCAGCCCCAACCACAGTATCTATCTCCACCCACAGCTCACATTGTCTCTCCAGCCCACAGAATCTCTATTCAGCCCAAGCCCACAGTATCTCTCTCCAGCCCGAGCCCACAGTGTCTCTCTCCAGCCACAGCCCACAGTGTTTCTCCAGTCACAGCCCACAATATCTCCCTCCAGCCACAGCCCACACAGTGTCTCTCTCCATCCCTAGCCCACATTGCCTCTCTCCAGCCACTGCCCACAGTATCTCTATCCAGCCACAGAGCACAGTATCTCTCTCCAGCCCCAATCCACGGTGTCTCTCTCCAGCCACAGCCCACAGTGTCTCTCTCCAGCCACAGACCACAATGTCTCCCTCCAGCTACAGCCCACAGTACCTCTCTCCAGCCACAGCTCACAATAACTATTCATCCACAGCGCACAGTATCTCTCTACAGCCACAGCCCACAGTGTCTCTCCAGCCACAGCCCATCAAGTGTCTCTCCAGCCACAGCCCACAGTATCTATCTCCAGCCTGATAAAGCTAATTATTTATCTTATAACACAAGCTATTTCCTAACACTGTATAGCCGTAATGGCCGCTAAACCACGTGCACGTGCTACGCACTCCGTACGCTATTTGCATATGAAGACCTCGCACGTGGTACGCAAATTACGTACACACGCTGCGCTGGGTGTACGGAATACACACGGCGAGCGTACACACAGATGATAATCTTTTAAATCTTAAACACAGAGTATGATTATACTGTATATCTTAGTACTGTAACACTGTAATAATGTAATGCTTATAGATCTTAGTAATATAAAACCTGTGTGAGCGATTATGACACTCAGAATACCCTATGCACCAACTAATGAAACATAGACTCCTGGCTAAGGTTCCAAAACCTTTACTGACAATAATTTGTATGTAAAAGGGGAAAACAGTTAACAACTTATACACTACAGCACTAACATTAATACCTAAACAGATTATCTAGACATAAATATACAATAGCGGCATAATCATAAACAATAACAGAGAGAGGGAGAGTAAGTGGCAAATACAGACAGAGAATAAGGTGGTCATAGAGAGAACTTACACACTGGGGAATGATCGCTGCGCAGTCCTGGATACCAGCTCTCTAGTTAGTCAATGATGAAAACCATTGTGGAGAGTAGACTGAGCTGGCCCAGGCTGGCTGTTCTTATATACACTGCATACAGTACACTACAAAGGGCCCTATAATCTCATTGTTCATTGGACACAGGAATCTGTCTTCTCATTATAACAAAAGGTCATAGGTTGGTTCGAACAGGTGGGCTGTGACTGTTTCAAACTGCTCAGGTGGGAGGGAATCTCAGGATTCGCGCCGCATGGATAATGAACTGCAAATACAGTAAATGTCCATAAACTTCTTAGAAACATAACTATACGCAGGAGCGATTAATCTCTTTCAAACCAACACCGGAATGTTACTAATAATATACTCTTCCGTTGCATACTAAACACCACTGCTCAAACCCTGTCTGACCCTTAGTATAATGTAAAGAGGGATCTCTCTGTCCATGAACCAGTTACACTAAACAAACTTACAGTTATTATTAAGGGGACCATAACCTATAAAATATACTATTTGGATTAACTATGTAACAATCGAGTCGCCCGCCAGACGCACACAAACTCTACCATAAATGCGCATACCACGCGCCTGAGTGCACGACCGTGGAGGCGCCGTCACGCAACTGCGAGTATGCGCACGCATGGGAGAGAATGTGCACGTGCAGCGGGCAAGTGCATGGGGTTAATATATGGCAACGTGAAGCATGATATTTTTCGACTTTGACAAGCCAAAGCCCACAGTGTCTCTCCAGCCCATACCACAGTATCTCTGTCCAGCGCCAGACCACAGAATTTCTATCCAGCCACAGCCCACAGAATCTATCTCCACCAACAGCCCACAGTGTTTCTCCAGCCGCAGCCCACAGTATCTCTCTCCAGCCCCAGCCCACAGTATCTCTCTGCAGCCCCAGCCCACAGTATCTCTCTCCCACCACAGCCCACAGTGTCTCTTCACCCCAGCCCATCCAGTGTCTCTCCAGCCCAAGCCCATCCAGTGTCTCTCTGCAGGCCCAGCCCATAGTGTCTCTCTCCAGCCTATATTGTCTCGCCCAAGCCCACAGTGTCTCTCTGTAGCCCCAGCCCACAGTATCTCTCTTCTGCCCCAGTCCATAGTGTCTTTCTCCAGACGCATCCCACAATATTTCTCCAGCCCCAGCCCACAGTATCTCTCTACAGCCCCAGCCTACAGTGTCTCTCTCCAGCCTCAACCTACAGTATCTCTCTTCAGCGCACAGTATCTATCTCCAGCCACAGTCCACAGAGTCTCTCCAGCCACAGCCCACAGTATCTCTCTCCAGCCAAAGACCACAGTATCTCTCTCCAGCCAAAGACCACAGTATCTCTATCCAGCCAAAGACCACAGTATCTCTCTCCAGCCAAAGACCACAGTATCTCTATCCAGCCACAGCCCACAGTATCTTTATCTAGGCCTAGCCCACTGTATCTATCTTCACCCACAGCCCTCAATGTCTCTCCAGCCACAGCCCACAATACCTCTCTCCAGCCGCAGCCCACAGTGTCTCTCTCCAGCCAGTCCACAGTGTCTCTCTCCAGCCACAGCTTACAGTGTCTCTCCAGTCACAGCCCACAATGTCTCCGTCCAGCCACAGCCCACAGTGTCTCTCTCCAGCCCCAGCCCACAGTATCTCTCTCCAGCCACAGCTCACAGTATCTCTATCCAGCCACAGCCCACAGTATCTCTCTCCAGCCCCATCCCACAGTATCTCTCTCCAGCAACAGCCCACAGTGTCTCTCCAGCCCCAGCCCATCCAGTGTCTCTCTGCAGTCCCAGCCCACAGTATATCTCTCCAGCCCACAGTGTCTCTCTCCAGCCCCAGACCACAGTGTCTCTCTGCAGCCCCAGCCCAGTGTCTCTCTTTAGCCCCAACCTACAGTGTCTCTCTCCAGCCCCAACCACAGTATCTATCTTCACCCACAGCTCAAATTGACTCTCCAGCCCCAGCCCACAGAATCTATATTCAGCCCAAGCCCACAGTATCTCTCTCCAGCCCGAGCCCACCGTATATCTCTCCAGCCCGAGCCCACAGTATCTCTCTCCAGCCGCAGCCCACAGTATCTCTCTCCAGCCCTAGCCCACAGTATCTCTCTCCAGCCCCAGCCCATCCAGTGTCTCTCCAGACCATCCAGTGTTTCTCTACAGGCCCAGTCCACAGTGTCTCTATCCAGCCCATAGTGTCTCGCCCCAGCCCACAGTGTCTTTCTGCAGCCCCAGCCTACAGTATCTCTCTCAAGCCCCAGCCTACAGTGTCTCTCTCCAGCCCCAGTCCACAGTGTCTCTCCCCAGCCCCAGCCCACAGTATCTCTCTCCAGCCCACAGTGTCTCTCCAGCCCCAGCCTACAGTGTCTCTCTCCAGCCCCAGTATCTCTCTCCAGCCCACAGTATCTCTCTCCAGCCACCAAACTTACCTTGTTAGATGCCTGTCTGCGGCTCCTCGGCTCTGTCTCAGCGATGCGGCAGTACCTGATACATTAATGTCACGTGCACTGCGCCGCAATAAACAAAACAAAACTTTATTGTACCAGCTCTGCGTTGGCCACTTTAAAGCGAATCCCGCACAAGGCTGAATGCAGACACATCTCTCCCTCTTTAGCAAACTGCGCATGCATTGCGGCCGACATATGCATCTTAAAGTAGCCAATTCTGTCATGATTCTTACCAACTGCTGAATGGGATTACTGGGGGCAGCTTTGGGACGTTTCCACGTAACAGTAGCACCCTATGGGTGTGTAGCCAGATTTGATAATACGTATGTGCTGTGCACGCCAATTCCAGTCGCATCTTCTGCACCAAGCACAGGGTAGGTATAAGTGCTGCTATAAACGACTGGTGCTCTCGTGGCTGGAAGGCCAGGGTTGGTGCGACTCCAAAAATGTACGGATAATCGCACAGGATTTACGTCCACATTATGCGCGACTCAGATTTTAAAATAATGACTTCTGTCACTAAATAATTGTGATATCACACATACTGCTCTAAATTAAATACGATGCAAGCCGGGGGCCCTAAACTGCAACGCGTGGCCCGTTCACCGGAACAGCTAATACATTTATGTCTCATTGAAATTGCCTGGGAATATTAGCGTATTCAGTATATATCATGTACTCGGAGGGAATTCCTTCCATGCAGGAGTTTGCTGCATTCTGATCAGATAAGTAGGCATAGTCTGTTTATAGTGTTTTATGCCCCATTAGTATTATTGCAAGTCTCAGGACCCACATGTTAAGGCACTTAATCAAAGGCAATGGGTCGAAAATCATGTCCTAGCTTCTTTCGTATTTGATTCATTCCTCCCAGATAGAGGAAAGTTTTTAAAAAAACACATTACTTGCGTCGGCAGAGAACATGCATTATCTGCTAAGCAGTGGCAGAAACCATCACCGTGTCTCGCCCTCTGGGTACCAGCCGGGCCGGACATGTATTCCTGGCTCCTGCATAGAGAGCTGGTGATGGGATTTCTCATTTCTCTCCCCAATGGCAGACAATTATTTATTTTGTCTTTAAATCTCTTCTTAAAGATGTAGTGCAGTCTCCTCTTCATGTGTCACTTGTTTCATTGCCGGCTCCAGGCGCTGAGCTAGATGTACTGAATACCCTCTGCAAAAAACAATCATACCATCTAGCGATACAAAGAAACAAAATGTATCAGCTTGATAAATAAGAACTCATTCAGCTTAGATAAAGTGTGGTTAGAATTCTAATAAATATGTGTTTGCAAACATGGCAGGTAGTAATGTAACTAATACACTAAGTATACTGTACCGATGGAAGAACCAGATTATGTCCATCGGCTTGTGCGTGTGTATAATATATATATATATATATATATATATATATATATATAATACCTTGGAGAGGGCGTCACTCAAAGACTTGGCAAAATGATGTAGGTGAAGAAAAAACCCCGCAGGGCAACCTTTATTGTGACGTTTCGGGGACTAGCCCCTTCCTCAGACAACACATGTGAGCAAAAAACAGTGTTTAAATACACAAAACAATTAAGACAACTTACCCTCCTCTCCAGTGTGCTCCCAGGCGTGCCCGGCCGCCGTTCTGCAGCGGCACCTCCGGCCGCGGGACCCCCGTCGCGCCGGAAGTGACGTCACACGTCCGGCCTGGTTACCATGGAAACACACTGAAACAGAAAACGGGGCAACATAAGTCGTGTATACACGCAAAACGACTGACAACAGTAATATACAGTAATGTGCAATACAGATACAATATATAACAGTGCAAAAGTAGTTTAAAAATGTAGTTTAAACTACTTTTGCACTGTTATGTATTGTATCTGTATTGCACATTACTGTATATTACTGTTCTCTGTTTGTATTTATTAGAGCGATGTGGTCATGGGCTACATGCACCCCGCCCTTGAGTGGTAAGTACAGCTGTGTACTCCGCTTCTGTGGTGGAGAGTGCTGTGTTACATGCACCCCACCCTGTGAGTGGTAAGTGCATAGCTGTGCCCCGCTTCTGGTGTGGTGAGTGCTATGGTTTTTCCTCTGTGTGTATATGAAGGGGTTAATCTATGGTTAGCTCTTATTAACCGTGGCCACTAGCTTTCTCATGCACCCCTGTGTGGACTTTATTATCCTGAACCTGTCTCAGCTGTTCTTTAGCAATCATCTTTGAGCCAGTGCAAAAGGTGACTAGTGTACCTTTAAAAGCCATAAAGTCTGTGGCAGGTACACATTAAATCTAGCAGGCAGATGAGTTGTGTAACAGCAGTGTGGTAGTCAGGTTTTAAGACTCTGTGATAGTGTAGGACCTGCATGAAGGTGGGGTACCTTGAAAATCGGTATGCAGGCTTCCGTGCATTGGCCAATCCACCAACTAAACCCCCATCATTTATTTATTGAATTGTTGAGGATAAGTGAGTTTACTTTGGTGAGTGCTGGGTTCTCTGTTTGTATTTATTAGAGCGATGTGGTCATGGGCTACATGCACCCCGCCCTTGAGTGGTAAGTACAGCTGTGTACCCCGCTTCTGTGGTGGAGAGTGCAGTGTTACATGCACCCCACCCTGTGAGTGGTAAGTGCATAGCTGTGCCCCGCTTCTGGTGTGGTGAGTGCTGTGGTTTTTCCTCTGTGTGTATATATATATATATATATATATATATATACTTATAAAAATATACCGGGGCCCCCACCCCTCCGGCAGCTAGTAGACTCTGGCATCTACTGTGCATGCGCAGGTCTCAGGGAACATGACATCTCCAGTCATGGGCGCTTTAAGAGAAGAGGAGGCCCGGGTGCAGCCTCCTCTATTCGGGCCTCCTCCTCTCTGCCAGCAGCGCTGAGAGTCTAAGCACTAAAGCGCTCAGACTCTACTGCGCATGCACAGATCTCCGGGAAAATGGTGCGGTGGCCATTTTCCCTGAGATTTCTCTACTACGCATGCGCAGAACTCTGTGTTTTAACACCGCCGTGGACGTCGGCGCAGGACTCCAGAGCGGTAAGTATTTAGAAAATGGGCGCAGCGTGCGCGGTGGGGGCCCCCTCTGGACTCAGGGGCCTGTGTGCAACGCACACACCCATTATAGAAACGCCAGTGTCTCCAGTGCGCATGTGCATATCACTTGGAAATGCCCGTGGCAGCCATTTTCCAAGTGATTTGTGCCAGCACTGTAGTGCCATCGCCGCGGGTCTCCGGAAGGATAAGTATACTATATGGGTACAGTGTGTGCGGTGTGTGCCCCACCGGACCTAGGCACCCATTATAGAAAATCCTCGGAAGATCCGGGCATCATATTGTCATACGTTAAGTAAACTACAAAGTGACAGACAACATTGGATATATACTGTAGCTTAGTTACCCACTCTACCGGACTGTTGCAAAGGTTCTTGCCTTTCAGAGAAGTCTCCTGGACTCCCTGGAAAGCAGGCCATCCTCTTGGATCCACGTACTTCCCTGGGGCTTGATGGTGATTTTCGTGGTAAATCAAGTCATTGTGAGCCTCCAACCACTGCGACAAATCACGGTAGCGGGGGCAGGGCTGCAATGATAGAGGGCTTTTGCAAATGTCAGCAAGAGTTGGAAAGATGTTTCTTTTCTTCTTCATATACCCTACACAAGAGCGTGATCCCAATGATATATGGGAAGTATGTCCATATACATGTATGAATGTTAGATGATATCTGGTAATACTGGTAATATCACACTCTGTTTTAGTGTCCACGTAGCAAAAGAACAATCCTTTCACCTTAAACCGTATTGTGTGTAGGCGTTTAGCCTGTATATTTATAGCAGGACTGGGCTACACAGCTAGCAATCATGCATTTACAAAGACTCATTATGTCACTGACAGAACACTCTAGATAAAGTGACATTTCCCAGTATGACTGCATGTGCCCAATTCAGCACTGCCAGTAAATACTGGCGATGACATCACTTGGGTCTCTACTGTACAAACAGCATACCTCCCAACATGACCCTCTTCAGGAGGGACATAATGCTCTGCTTTTGGATTTTTTCTCAATGTATGATTATCTGCACCTGTGCTGAACAGGTTGATGGATAAGAAAGGTGTTTCGGCAAAGGTGATGGCAATCATAAATTAAGAGAAAAGTCCAGAAGCAGAGCCTTCTGACCTTCCTGGAGAGGGTCATGTTGGGAGGTATGAAACAGTGCTAGGTCATACTTGCCTACCTGACCCTCTCCATGAGGGACACAATGCTCTGTTTCTGGACTTTCCTGGTAATGTATGATTGCCATCACCTGTGGTGAAACACCTTTCTTAACAATTAACTAGCTCACCACAGGTGATGGCAATCATACATTACCAGGAAAGTCCAGGAACAGAGCATTGTCTCCCTCATGGAGAGGGTCAGGTAGGCAAGTATGTGCTAGGTTAGGTTTTAACATTGACTCCAATGTCCCTTCTTGTTTTCACTGGTGGACACAGGAAGGGTCTAAGATAGCAAAACATTGCAAAAGGATCATTTGCCATGAGTCTCAGCCAGTAGTCACTGGACACGCTGAAGGTTTGGAGTAAGCTGCAGTAATGCACAGTCCTGGAACAGGCTAATATCAGGGTAGCAAGTAAAGGCAGGACTGGAATCCCCGCCAAAGAGAACTGAATGACATTTACCACTTATTTCAAAACAAGGAACGCTGGAACTGTAGGAAATATTCTTGGTACCAACCAGTAAAGAAATATGACTCAGTTCATAGGGGTAGAAGAGCATTTTGCTATGGACACCTTGGTGGCTGGGAACTAGGGTTACCACCTCATTCCTATAATTCCGGACACATATTAATTACAAAGGTTCTGCGGCTGATTAAAATCAGGTGAAATGGAGTCTTGAAGTCAGACAGCCACAGAACCTGTGTAATTAATATGCGTCCAGAATTAAAGGGATGAGGTGGTATCCCTACTGGGAGTTTTTCCCGACCTGTGGAGACAGCTGGCATCAAAATGTCCAAAAATGATCTTATTGCCAAAGGCCTTGTTCTTCAGTGGCGATATAAAAGTCAGGGGTTCTTCATAAAAAGGTCATAGGAACATGAAAGTTAGTAGGTTTGAAAAGGAATCAGCTCTTTCAGACTTCACAATTGAAGGTTTATGGCAATGTACAGTACAGTATATCAACCAGGTTACATAAATAAATCAGAAATCAGACTTTAAGAAAGTGATACCACGAGCATCTCATTATTCCAGCTGCTCTCAAAGGTAGAGATGTAGGACTGGACAGAAGATTGGCTGAAGGTCCTATTACCTTTTCTAATCTACAAAAGACTGGCTGAAGATAAGGATAACAGGCAAGTGCTGTATGAGACTGGGGAGCCCCCCTCTGAGTGTTTTGTAATTACCCGATGTTCACTTGCCTACCCCCTGTAGGCAAGAGGAAAGGAAACATTGGGCAATTACAAAACACTCAGAGCAACACATTACAGAACTAGATCAAAAGTCCATGTTTCAAACTGCTCTTCAGTTAAATAACAAATGGAGACCAACATTCACACTCCTAAGGAGCTGGTAGGAGGAGCAGCTCATATGCAACAGAAAGCATTAATTGCTACTGTCTTTCTCATAGGTCCGCAAACTCGGTCCACATTACCCCACACAGTGCATGTTTTGCAGGCAACCCAGCAGGTGCACAGGTGTATTAAATACTCACAGACACATTTTAAAAGGTCCACAGGTGGTGTTAATTATTTCACTTGTGATTCCATACCTCCCAACATGACCCTCTCCAGGAGTGACACAATGCTCTGCTTCTGGACGTTTCTCTTAATGTATGATTGCCGCCACCTGCGTTGAACAGGTTAATGGATAATAAAGGTGTTTCAGCACAGGTGATGGCAATCATCAATTAAGAGGGAAGTCCAGGAGCAGAGCATTCTGACCCTCCTGGAGAGGGTCATGTTGGGAGGTATGTGATTCTGTGAGGAGACTTGTAAAACATGCACTGTGTGGGGTAATGAGGACCGAGTTTGCAGACCTATGGTCTACCTCAGGCATTCCCAACCACGGTCCTCAAAGCACACCAACAGTGCAGGTTTTAGTGATATCCAGGCTTCAGCACAGATGGTTAAATCAAAATAACTGAGGTACTAATTAAGTCACCTGTGTTCAAGCCTGGATGATATCACTAAAACCAGGACTGTTAGTGTGCCTTGAGGACCGTGGTTGGGAAACACTGGTCTACCTTGTATAAACTCCCTGTAATCCCCAGGGGAAACCGCCTCTCCACCTGCGTCTGCGCCTGTACATGCCTCTGTAATATAATCGTGTTTTCGCTAACGTCCTAGTGGATGCTGGGGACTCCGTAAGGACCATGGGGAATAGACGGGCTCCGCAGGAGACTGGGCACTCTAAAGAAAGATTTAGTACTATCTGGTGTGCACTGGCTCCTCCCTCTATGCCCCTCCTCCAGACCTCAGTTAGAATCTGTGCCCGGACAGAGCTGGGTGCTTTTAGTGAGCTCTCCTGAGCTTGCTAATAAGAAAGTATTTTAGTTAGGTTTTTTATTTTCAGAGAGCTTCTGCTGGCAACAGACTCTCTGCTACGTGGGACTGAGGGGAGAGAAGCAAACCTACTAACTGCGGCTAGGTTGCGCTTCTTAGGCTACTGGACACCATTAGCTCCAGAGGGATCGAACACAGGACCTGACCTTGTCGTCCGTTCCCCCTCGCAGAGCCAGAAGACAGAAGCCGGCAGAAGCGGAGAAGACATCGAAATCGGCGGCAGAAGACTCCTATCTTCACATGAGGTAGCGCACAGCACTGCAGCTGTGCGCCATTGCGCCCACACTAACCCACACACTCCGGTCACTGTAGGGTGCAGGGTGCAGGGCGCAGGGGGGGGGGGGGCGCCCTGGGCAGCAATTGATACCTCCTGGCGAAAACTGCATATAGACAGTGGGACATTGTTATATGTATGAGCCCCCGCCATTTATTTTACACAAAATCGCGGGACAGAAGCCCACCGCTGAGGGGGCGGGGCCTACTTCCTCAGCACTCACCAGCGCCATTTTCCTTCCACAGCTCCGCTGAGAGGAAGCTCCCCAGGCTCTCCCCTGCAGAATCACGGTAGAAGGGTAAAAAAGAGAGAGGGGGGGGCACATAAATTTAGGCGCATTGTTCATAATACAGCAGCTACTGGGTAAACACTAAAGTACTGTGTAATCCCTGGGTTATAAAGCGCTGGGGTGTGTGCTGGCATACTCTCTCTCTGTCTCTCCAAAAGGCCTTGTAGGGGTCCTGTCCTCATTTAGAGCTTCCCCTGTGTGTGTGGTGTGTCGGTACACGTGTGTCGACATGTTTGACGAAGAGGGCTATGTGGAGGCAGAGCAAGTGCAGTTGACTGACGTGCCGCCGCCGACGGTGCCGACACCTGATTGGATGGATATGTGGAAGGTGTTAAATGATAATGTAAACTCCTTACATAAAAGGTTGGATAAAGCTGATACCTCGGGCCAGTCAGGGTCTCAACCCATGCCTGATCCTACAGCGCAGAGGCCCTCAGGGTCTCAAAAGCGCCCACTATCCAAAATGGTTGACACAGATGTCGAAACGGATTCTGACTCCAGTGTCGACGACGATGATGCAAAATTGCAACCGAAAATGACAAAAGCTATCCGCTACATGATTATAGCGATGAAGGATGTTTTACACATATCAGAGGTAAACCCTGTCCCTGACAAGAGGGTTTATATGTATGGGGAGAAAAAGCAAGATGTGACTTTTCCCCCTTCACATGAGTTAAATGAGTTATGTGAAAGAGCGTGGGATTCCCCGGATAAGAAAGTCCTGATTTCCAAAAGGTTACTTATGGCGTACCCTTTACCGCCAGAGGACAGGGTGCGCTGGGAATCCTCCCCTTGGGTAGATAAAGCTCTCACACGCTTATCTAAGAAGGTGGCCCTGCCGTCGCAGTATACGGCCACCCTAAAGGATCCTGCAGATAGAAAGCAGGAAAGTATCCTGAAATCTGTTTATACACATTCAGGTACTCTACTGAGGCCGGCAATTGCGTCGGCGTGGATGTGTAGTGCTGTAGCAGCGTGGACAGATAATCTGTCTGAGGAAATGGATACCTTGGACAGGGATACCATTATGCTGACCCTGAGGCATATAAAAGACACTGTCCTATATATGAGGGATGCCCAGAGGGACATTTGCCTACTGGGCTCTAGAATTAATGCAATGTCAATTTCTGCCAGGAGGGTCCTGTGGACTCGGCAGTGGACAGGTGATGCCGACTCCAAAAAACACATGGAGGTGTTACCTTACAAGGGTGAGGAATTGTTTGGGGACGGTCTCTCGGACCTGGTTTCCACAGCTACTGCTGGGAGTCAAACTTTTTGCCATATATTCCCTCACAGTCTAAGAAAGCACCGTATTACCAAATGCAGTCCTTTCACGCACAAAGAAGCAAGAAGGTCAGAGGTGCTTCCTTTCTTGCTAGAGGCAGGGGTAGGGGAAAAAAGCGGCACCAGCTAGTTCCCAGGAACAGAAGTCCTCCCCGGCTTCCACTAAATCCACCGCATGACGCTGGGGCTCCACGGGTGGAGCCAGGAGCGGTGGGGGCGTGTCTCCGACATTTCAGCCACCAGTGGGTTCGCTCACAGGTGGATCCCTGGGCTATACAGATTGTGTCTCAGGGATACAAGCTGGAATTCGAGGTGATGCCCCCTCAACGTTACCTAAAATCGGCCCTGCCAGCTTCCCCCATAGAAAGGGAAGTAGTGGTAGCGGCAATTCACAAGCTATTTCTCCAGCAGGTGGTGGTAAAGGTTCCCCTTCTTCAACAGGGAAAGGGATACTATTCCACAATGTTTGTGGTACCGAAACCGGACGGTTCGGTCAGACCTATATTAAATTTAAAGTCCCTGAACATTTATCTGAAAAGATTCAAGTTCAAAATGGAATCGCTCAGAGCGGTCATTGCAAGCCTGGAAGAGGGGGATTTTATGGTGTCTCTGGACATCAAGGATGCTTACTTGCATGTCCCCATTTATCCTCCTCATCAGGAGTACCTCAGATTTGTGGTACAGGACTGTCATTACCAATTCCAGGCGTTGCCGTTTGGGCTCTCCACGGCACCGAGAATATTTACC
This sequence comes from Pseudophryne corroboree, assembly GCF_028390025.1. Classification (NCBI taxonomy): domain Eukaryota; kingdom Metazoa; phylum Chordata; class Amphibia; order Anura; family Myobatrachidae; genus Pseudophryne; species Pseudophryne corroboree. Next base: position 42,902,144 of record NC_086444.1, on the reverse strand, counting down.
AAGGTAATGGCAGAAATGATGGTGATCCTGAGAAAGCAAGGAGTCACAGTTATCCCATACTTGGACGATCTCCTCATAAAGGCGAGGTCAAGGGAGCAGTTGCAGATCAGCGTAGCGCACTTCTCAGGAAGTGTTGCAACAGCATGGCTGGATTCTGAATATCCCAAAGTTGCAGCTGATTCCTACGACGCGTCTGCCCTTTCTGGGCATGATTCTGGACACAGACCAGAAGAAGGTGTTTCTCCCGACGGAGAAGGCTCAAGAGCTTGTGACTCTAGTCAGAGACCTCTTAAAACCGAAACAGGTGTCGGTGCATCACTGCACGCGAGTCCTGGGAAAGATGGTGGCATTGTACGAAGCCATTCCCTTCGGCAGGTTCCATGCGAGGATCTTTCAATGGGATCTGTTGGACAAATGGTCCGGATCGCATCTTCAGATGCATCGGCTGATCACCCTCTCCCCCAGGGCCAGGGTGTCTCTTCTGTGGTGGCTACAGAGTGCTCAACTTCTCGAGGGCCGCAGGTTCGGCATACAGGACTGGGTCCTGGTGACCACGGATGCGAGCCTCCGAGGGTGGGGGGCAGTCACTCAGGGAAGAAACTTCCAAGGGTTGTGGTCAAGTCAGGAGGCTTGTCTGCACATAAATATTCTGGAACTAAGGGCCATATTCAACGCCCTGAGTCAAGCGGAGCCCCTGCTTCGCAACCAACCGGTGCTGATTCAGTCAGACAACATCACCGCGGTGGCTTATGTAAACCGCCAGGGCGGCACAAGAAGCAGAGTCGCGATGGCGGAAGCCACCAGGATTCTTCGGTGGGCGGAGAATCACGTGCAAGCACTGTCAGCAGTGTTCATTCCGGGGGTGGACAACTGGGAAGCAGACTTCCTCAGCAGGCACGACCTTCACCCGGGGGAGTGGGGACTTCATCACGAAGTCTTCATTCAGATTACAAATCGATGAGAACTGCCACAGGTAGACATGATGGCGTCCCGTCTCAACAAAAAGCTACAACGGTATTGCGCCAGGTCAAGAAACCCTCAGGCGATAGCTGTGGACGCCCTGGTAACACCGTGGGTGTTCCAGTCGGTCTATGTGTTTCCTCCTCTTCCTCTCATACCCAAGGTGCTGAGAATCGTAAGAAGAAGAGGAGTGAGAACAATACTCATTGTTCCGGATTGGCCAAGAAGGTCTTGGTACCCGGAACTGCAAGAAATGCTCACAGAGGACCCATGGCCTCTGCCTCTCAGACAGGACCTGTTGCAACAGGGGCCCTGCCTGTTCCAAGACTTACCGCGGCTGCGTTTGACGGCATGGCGGTTGAACGCCGGATCCTAGCGGAAAAAGGCATTCCGGAGGAAGTTATTCCTACGCTGATAAAGGCTAGGAAGGACGTGACAGCAAAGCATTATCACCGCATATGGCGAAAATATGTTGCTTGGTGTGAGGCCAGGAAGGCCCCTACAGAGGAATTCCAACTGGGCAGATTTCTGCACTTTCTACAGTCTGGAGTGACTATGGGCTTGAAGTTGGGATCCATAAAGGTCCAGATTTCGGCCCTATCCATTTTCTTTCAAAAGGAACTGGCGTCTCTTCCTGAAGTTCAGACGTTTGTTAAGGGAGTGCTGCATATTCAGCCCCCTTTTGTGCCACCAGTGGCACCTTGGGATCTCAACGTGGTGTTTGGTTTCCTGAAATCCCACTGGTTTGAACCACTTAAGACCGTGGAGCTAAAGTATCTCACGTGGAAGGTGGTCATGCATTGGCCTTAGCTTCGGCTAGGCGTGTGTCAGAATTGGCGGCTTTGTCATGTAAAAGCCCCTATCTGGTTTTTCATATGGACAGGGCAGAATTGCGGACTCGTCCCCAATTTCTGCCAAAGGTGGTGTCATCTTTTCATTTGAACCAACCTATTGTAGTGCCTGCGGCTACTCGTGACTTGGAGGATTCCAGGGTACTAGATGTAGTCAGGGCTTTGAAGATTTATGTAGCCAGAACGTCTGGGGTCAGGAAAACTGTCTCGCTGTTTATCCTGTATGCCCCCAACAAGTTGGGTGCTCCTGCTTCAAAGCAAACCGTTGCCCGCTGGATCTGTAACACAATTCAGCAGGCTCATTCTGCGGCTGGATTGCCGCATCCAAAATCAGTGAAAGCCCATTCCACAAGGAAGGTGGGCTCTTCTTGGGCGGCTGCCCGAGGGGTCTCGGCTTTACAGCTTTGCCGAGCTGCTACTTGGTCGGGTTCAAACACATTTGCAAAATTCTACAAGTTTGATACCCTGGCTGAGGAGGACCTTGAGTTTGCCTATTCGGTGCTGCAGAGTCATCCGCACTCTCCCGCCCGTTTGGGAGCTTTGGTATAATCCCCATGGTCCTTACAGAGTCCCCAGCATCCACTAGGACGTTAGAGAAAATAAGATTTTACTCACCGGTAAATCTATTTCTCGTAGTCCGTAGTGGATGCTGGGCGCCCGTCCCTAGTGCGGACTTTCTGCAATACGTGTATATAGTTATTGCTTAATAATGGGTTATGTTATGTTGGCATCCATTGTTTGATGCCCTGTTGTTGTTCATACTGTTAACTGGATAAGTGTATCACAAGTTATACGGTGTGATTGGTGTGGCTGGTATGAGTCTTACCCGGGATTCCAAAATCCTTTCCTTATAATATCTGCTCTTCCGGGCACAGTTTCCTTAACTGAGATCTGGAGGAGGGGCATAGAGGGAGGAGCCAGTGCACACCAGATAGTACGAAATCTTTCTTTAGAGTACCCAGTCTCCTGCGGAGCCCGTCTATTCCCCATAGTCCTTACGGAGTCCCCAGCATCCACTACGGACTACGAGAAATAGATTTACCGGTGAGTAAAATCTTATTTTCGGCGATGTATGATGTGTTCATTGTCTTATTAAACAAAGTGCTTATGTCCACGAAGAGTTAATAGAAAAGTAAATACTATATATTAATTTGTCCGGAAAGCAAAGAGCAGATTTTAAATCCTAATTAAAAACAAAGTAATATGAAAAGTAAATCGAGATTTCTGACTACAAGGACGATGAAGCATCACTGGGATGCTGTGAACTGCAGTTTAATAATTAAAGTGATGGTAAATAGTCAACAAAGATATATTATTGTAATCACCGGCGTTACAGAGCAATAATTATAGAATGTACAGAATGATTTCTGGCTATCAGTGCGGAAATGCCTGTTGTGGATGGAACTGGAAGTATAATCTCAACCTGCCTTAAGAATTAGGTGTCCTTATCTCATACTGTAGTTCAGGGTTGGGGAACCTTCGGACTTCCAGCTGCTGTTGAACTACACATCCCATCATGCCCTGCAACAGTTGTAGCATGGCCAAATAGCAAAACTGTAGCAAGGCATGTTGGTATGTGTAGTTCAACAACAGCTGGAGGGCCAAAGGTTCCCCACCCCTGCTGTAGTGCAATACGGTGCTAGGGGTCAATACCCAATCACAGCCTAATGCCCAGGGGTGGCAGAGTGCCCCTCTTGCCAACATAAGTGCTCCACCCTCTCTAGTTGTGCTCTCACTCCTCATGTATGTCCGTGAATTTGCGCCTGCAACCCATAAGCCAGGCTTTTTCAACCAGTGTGTTGCGACCAGTTGCAAGGTGTGACGCGGAGCCAGAGCAGCTTCCTGCACCTTCAGAGTGAACTGTTGGCCCGGGCTCTTCGAGAGGATCAGTCATGCTCCAGCCGTGACCTAGGCCTTGAAGACGCGGCGGTGTGATGTCATAGGTCTCACCACCCAGCCAGCTTTCCTTGCCCACCCACATCCACATCTGCCTGACTGCCCGCTGCTCAGTATTCGCAGCACTCCACTATGAACAACCCCCGCCACTGAGGGACAGGGAGGAGGACAGCTGACCAGTAGGGGCTAATATTTGTCATTTTATTACTTCTGTGGGGAACAATAGGATTTCAATAGGATTTATGTGGGGAGAATAAGGATTTATATGGATTTATGGGGGGAACAATGTGAATAATGAATGTGGGGAGCAATAGGATTTATTTGGGGAGAATAAGGATTTATATGGATTTATGGGGCGAACAATGGCCCTCATTCCGAGTCGTTCGCTCGGTATTTTTCATCGCATCGCAATGAAAATCCGCTTAGTACGCATGCGCAATATTCGCACTGCGACTGCGCCAAGTAATTTAACAATGAAGATAGTATTTTTACTCACGGCTTTTTCATCGCTCCGGCGATCGTAATGTGATTGACAGGAAATGGGTGTTACTGGGCGGAAGCACAGCGTTTTATGGGCGTGTGGATGAAAACGCTACCGTTTCCGGAAAAAACGCAGGAGTGGCTGGAGAAACGGGGGAGTGTCTGAGCGAACGCTGGGTGTGTTTGTGACGTCAAACCAGGAACGACAAGCACTGAACTGATCGCACAGGCAGAGTAAGGTTGAAGTTACTCAGAAACTGCAAAGTAGTTTGTAATCGCAATATTGCGAATACATCGGTCGCAATTTTAAGAAGCTAAGATACACTCCCAGTAGGCGTAGGCTTAGCGTGTGTAACTCTGCTAAATTCGCCTTGCGACCGATCAACTCGGAATGAGGGCCAATGTGAATAATTAATGTGGGGAGCAATAGGATTTATGTGGGGAGAAATGTGATTGATTTATGTGTGAGCAACATGATTTACTGTATGTGGGGAGCAATGTGATTGATTTATGTGGGGAGCAACATGATTTATGTGGGGAGCAATGTGATTGTTTTTTCTGTGTTGGCCAATGTATGTGTGGATTTTTTTTACTATGAGGGCCAATGTGTGCTTTGTTTTTTTCTGTGGGGAACTGATGGTGCGCCTTGGGAATTTTAAAATACTGTTTGGTGTGCCGCAAGTAAAAAAAGGTTGAAAATCACTGCCATAAGCCATGCGCAGTATAAGAAAAATCACCAGATTCAGTCGCACGCGGACTTGAAATCAGGCGCTGTGTACACTCCGGCAATCTATTGATTATTACTATATATTACAATTTATCCTAAATGCCATGGCTCCCATCTGCACCGCTGGTACCCTGCTCCTGGCCTAAACATTCCGCGTCATTAGAGACCGGACGCCATGTTGACATGTGTAACATTGACGTATGTTTTATTGCTCTCAGCGAGTTGAAGATTGTCCAACTGTTCTGTCATTTCTGGTAAATGGCTGTAAAGCGGCAGCACTCTGTAATGTCATGTTTTGTGTAAATCAAACATTTCTTGTCATGTTGATAGCCAGTTTTAGTCTAATGTATTTTATATTACTTATCCTCTTACCCTGCAGCCTTTTTTCATATGGGCTATTATGTTCTTATCAGAGAAGCATCTTGGAAAGAACATTATCTGTAATTATAGCACATGGTAAAAATTATATGATCAAACTGGGACCCTCAGCATCAAAGCAAATCAAAGAAAGGAATCTGGGTAATGATATTAGGATTAAAATGTTATTAAAATAAATAAATGCGCAACTTTCACGCTTGTGCTTGGGTTGCATTACATAAGCCTGCTTTGCATCGTTGCACTGCTGAAATGATTAATGGTAACGTGTCAGAATATGAGGCGCTGCAGCAAGGGGGGGGGGGGCAATACCAGCAATCTGACCCCGCTTCGGTGCATGTGTCCCCCAGAACAGGTTGGTTCCTAAAATGGTCGGCTACCATATGCACAATGGGGCTGATTACGAGTTGGGCGTATCTCTGCATAGCAACGAGTTTCTGCCTACAGGCTACAGCGCATGCGCAATTGGGAATTTATGCATTACTGTACACGCTACAATCCCAATGCACTGGCGCTCTGGTCCACGTACTAATGTGCGGTGGCTGGCGTAAATTCAATGGGCGTCGCGGGTTTCCGCTTGCAGACACATGGACACCTGCATTAGCCACCCGAGATGATCACCCTTAAATCGCTAAGACTTATGACGAGGGACTCCTGAATAGGAGCAGCAAGCAGGGTCGGACTGGCCCACAGAGGTACAGGGGAAACCACCGGTAGGCCTCACTGCCTGAGGACCCACTCCTTCTTCTAGGGATCAGGGTCCAGACTGTGCACTTGTATTATACATGGTAGATATGTTGCATTACACTGCACAAGCCAATTGTGTATTTCAATCCTCTGTGGAGGCTGGCCACACCCTCTTTGTAGACTGGCCACACCCCTAAGTATGAGCCCCTATCACTGCATTCCCCCCGGTGGGCCATTCATACCCCAGTCCGACACTGGCAGCAAGTACAGTATTTAGATCTTGCTGAATGAAATTAGTAAGTTACCAGCAGACACCAACCCTGGGAAGGCAGCAGAATGAAAGGACACCTTAAAGTGTGATATCTAAACAGGACGAGTAAGGGGGTGATTCAGATCTGCTCATTGGGCTGTAATTTTTGTTGTCCTGCGTTCAGATAGTCGCTGCCTGGGGACTGTAGTTTCGCCATGCAAGTATGCAATGCTATGTGTACGCCGAGCTGCTAAAATCCACTGTGTGCACTCTCTGCGCAGCCCAGGACTTATTCCTCCAGTGCGATGAGAACAGGCTGATCGAGGACGGAGCAGACGTCACACACCCGCCCTGAAAACACTTGGGAACGCCCGGGTTTTTCCAAACACTCCCAGTAAACGGTCAGTTACCACCCACAAACGGCTTCCTCCTGTCAATTACCTTGCAAACGCCAGTGCGATCGGATTTTTCGCACCATCCCGTTGCTGACCGGCGATGGCCGTTGTTGTTGTCCAGTGCGCGTGCGAATTGAGATGCATATGCATGCGCTGTTATGACCTGACCACCCGCATAGCAGCTATCAGATCTGAATGACCCCCTAAGATCAAATCACACTTTATGCATGAAATCGTTGTTAGCCTGCCCACATACAATTAGGAATTTCCTGCTTTCAGACGTCACAGATTGACAATTTGTCTTTTGGTCCCGTTCTACAAAGACCCCAAAACTCATCTATGGATGCACTCTCCTTCAGAGAGATTGAACTGATATAATTTCTTCAGATTTTAGAAAAAGTTTTGAAAGTTTTGGGCCAAACAAGGAGACTGAATTTCTTAGATATGGGGGAAGTTTACTCAATGTCAGGATTGAAATCCCGACGTGATTCCACAGTTCCCGCTTAATTACTAACATCAAAAACACAGAGAAACCCCTTTTACTCTTCTCTGACCAATCAGGGAGTAACAATGCATTAAGATAACAGTGACTGCCATTTGCTTCAGGACCTTGTTAGAGGTAGTAATGGGTGTGGCTTCACTGCAAGGGGCGTGGCATTGCAGGAAAAGACTACCTTGTACCCCAGTTTTGCAATCTGAATGCCCAGACATTGGCCACCACAGAAAAAAAATAATCCTGATTCATGCCCCTTACATTATTTGTCATTTTTCCTACTTATAGTAGCGCCCTTTACACATTATGCCACCCACCGCAATGCCCATTACACAATATGCCACACACCGTAATGCCCCTGACACATTATGTCACTCACCATAATGCCTGTAACACATACCACACACACCGCAATGCCAGTTATACATTATTCCAAACACCGTAATACCTGTGATACATTATGCCACACACCACAATGCCCCTGAGATATTATACTACATACTGCAATGCCCATGATACAGTATACCACACACTGTAATGCCTGTGGCACATTATATAACACACACCGCAATGCCCCTTATACATTATGCCACGCACCGCAATGTCCGTGATACATTATGCCACACACTGCAATGCCCCTGATACATTATAGCACATACAATGCCTGTGACACATTATGACACACACCACAATGTCCGTGATACATTATGCCACACACTGTAATGCCCCTAAGACATTATACCACACACCATAATTCCTGTGATACATTATGCCACACACCGCAATGCCCCTGAGACATAATACCACATACCACAATGCCCGTGATACAGTATACCACATACTGCAAAACATGTGATACATTATGCCACACACCGCAATGCCCATTACATATTATGCCCCACAGTAAGGCTTGTAATTACATTTAAATGACCTGCTCATTGCCAGGGGTTTCATGCTCTTAGTTCCATGCACCATGCCAGGGGTTTTCATGCTCAGGGTACACGGTGCCATGGGTTTTCATGCTCAGGGTGTCATGCTCATTGCCAGGGGTTTCTTGTGCTGGGTGTCATGCTCGTTGCCAGGGGGTAATGCCCATTGGCAGGGGTTTCATGCGTTGGTGTCATTCTTGATGCCAAGGGGTAATGCTCGTTGCCAGGGGTTTCATGCGCTGGGCGTTAAACTCGTGGCCAGGGGGTAATGCCCATTGGCAGGGGTTTCATGCGTTGGTGTCATGCTTGATGCCAAGGGGTAATGCTCGTTGCCAGGGGTTTCATGCGCTGGGCATTAAACTCGTTGCCAGGGGGTAATGCTTATTGCCAGGGGTTTCATGCACTGGGTGTCATGCTCATTGCCAGGGGGGAAATGCTCGTTGCCAGGGATTTCATGCGCTGGGTGTCATGCTTGTTTCCTGGGTGTAATGCTTGTTGCTAGGGGTGTGTAATGCTCGTTGCCAAGGAGTTTTCATGCTCATTGCCAGGGTGTAAGACAGCCACTGCCCTGGTCACCATCGATATGCGCACCACTGCACCACTTCCTGGCAGTCATGCGCTAGAGGTCAAGTATGACCTCTAGCATGTCTCCTCCATTGTGACGGCCATTTTGGGAGGGACATTTAGCAGACTGACATGCGGACGGCTAGTCCACAAGTCAATCTGCAATGAATCAGTAGCCCTGAGCCTCTGTAGTGGCTGTGGGGGTGATAGTTACGCCACTGGAATAAGAGTGTGTGGGGGACTATGGAGGTCATTTAGATCTGATCGCTGGGCTGCATTTGTTGCTGTCCTGCGTTCTGATAGTCGCCGCCTACAGTGGGAGTGTATTTTCGCTGTGCAAGTGTGCGATGCTATGTGTACGCCGAGCTGCTAAAATTCTGTGTGTGCAGTCTCTGAGCAGCCCAGGACTTACTCTTCCAGTGCAATAGAATCAGACTGGGGCTGGAACTGACGTCAGACACACTCCCGGAAAAAACTTGGGCACGCCTGTGTTTTCCCGTAAATGGTGATTTACAACCCACAAACGGCCTCCTCCTGTCAATAACCCTGCGAACACCCGTGCAAACTGATTTTTTGCACCATCCCGTCGCTGACCGGCAATACTCGTTGTTGTTGTCCGACGCACGTGCACATTGCGGTGCATACGCATATGCTGTTAGGTACGAAATCGCACAGTTGTGATCAGATCTGAATATTGTGTTTTTTAAAATGATTTTTATACAGGTGCACTGCAGGACATGCTGACATTTGTGGTTCTCCAACCGTTTGAATTGTGCATGACAGTTTTAGCTGGGACTGCAGTGTTCCTGTATAGAACAATATAATTAATTTTCTTTAAACAATATTGTTAAGTTCGATGAAATCACAAGAGAAAGCAATACATATGCACACTGTGGTTTGAGCCGCTGCGGCCACTAATCATATACATATAACCGCTAAGTTGTGTATATAAGTTGCGTATATGCGGCGACATGTTATGCGCACAAAGCAGCGACACGTGTGGCTAAATACCCTTTACCCCAAACAGGAATGGAATGCGACACCAGTAGTTAAATGTAATGTTGTGGTCCAACGCATCAACAGTATTTACTTGAGAATATACAGGTAAAAGGTACAACAATATAGAGAGAAGAGCTACAACCAATAATACATACGTTTATATAGCGAGCGCTCCTGGATCCAGGCCTCCAGTCATCTTATAAGATGACCTCTGAGAAAAAGTGATTTTTTTTTCCCTGGGCCAGGAGTGTGCTCTTTTATACAATAGTTCAAAATGTAGTACAATAGGGAATGTATGCTCTTCTTCAATTGGTCTGGGGGTGGGACATATCCAGTACACTGGGGATCATTGGTCAGGTCAAACGGTGGGTGATGCTTAAGTCCTGAGACGTGATCACTGAGTTCCCGCCCCAAGACCAGTCAAACCCACCACATTATCATACAGTAATATACATGAATCCAGTATTGCTAATAACTTGTTGCCGCAATATGTGACAATATCCTTGGAACCATCGAATTATAACTTATGTGACCATGAACAATTTGATCTCCCACATGGTATCCTTACACGGTGTCCTTGATAGTTAATGGAACAATACCTTATATATATATATATATATATATAGTTTTCTGCTATTACAATTACGTTATGAAATATATATAAACCGTAGGTTAGATGTGTTTAAAACTATGTGTAGGAGAATATAAACATTTTACATTTGATATATCATGCATCAATGTCTAGTCTGTACTATATTGAATGTCACCTTTTGGTGGTCTTATTTAGATCATTAAAGGTTTTAAGCAAACTAGGTTCTGGCTTGTATTTGTGTATGTTATATTGTGTTCTTGTTTGTTCTGACCTCTAGTGTAACAATGACAGTCCAGTATCTATTGACTCAATACACAACTCTCAATTGTTCGTGGTTACAGTCAGGCACACATAAGGTATTTACTTTCCCAACAAAGAAATCCTATGAGTATTTGTATTCCTGGAGATACCACATTTGAGTGTGTCTAAGAGCGATTTGCTATTTTGTGACAGTATGATATTTATTAACAAATGCATCTTCTACAGTAATGCGCACAGTAAATTGCTGTTATGGTCATTCACTCCTTACCATATCGACACAGGCATCATAGATGCATCCATCAATAAATGTCATAGCATATTCTAAATATTGAAATATGCAATTTGACTTTGACAGACCACCCTTTGATAGTAATCAAACACTATCACATATATTTCATAATTCATATTACATAATACGTATACACAACCTTTGAATAAGTACCTTAGAAGAGAAGGAAGAATTGTAGATGGGAATATATCTATTGTTGTACGACCTAGTAGGATAGGTAAAGCATGTATGTATGGGTGTGTGTTAGAGGGGAATGTATCATCGTGCCATATAAGTCTTAGTTCTACAAAAGCTTCAAAGTCATGCGAAGTATACATTTAATCCTTATCATTCCGTATTAAGGTCTGTAAATGGTCCAACAAACATTTACCGAGCTCTTTCTTGACAAGGGCTTTTCTAGCTGCCCTCATCTTGTTTGGCTTATTAATAAATGGGAAGCACATTTACCTGAAGATACATTTGGGGAGATGTATGTGTATGCCATTATGTGTGGATAATGTTCCTGCATCGGCTATGTGTATATTAACTGGGGGATACAGAAATGAGGGTAAGACAACATTTATAAAGACCTATACATACACCTATCAGGGTACACTGATGTCATATCCGGTTGAAGATTTCTGGGTTGAGGGGAAAACACAAACAAATGGTGAAAGAAACAGACCATGAAATTAATTTACATTCCTATCATAGTACTGTTTCTATCGTTGGATCGTATACCAGATCTTTTACTTATACCAGCTTTGACCAAGGTGATAGACTGATCCTGGGATCCTACGAATTCATACTCTTCATCAAAACCTATTCCAGATCCTTGCTCAACTTCTCGGGGGCCCTTGCAAAAACAAATTGTACTGATCAAAAATAGTGTCACCATCAAAAGCCGGAATCGGGATAACATAGTCTCTTGATGCAAATCCATTTTGAAAAAAAGGGGGGGTGTTGGAGAGGAGAGAGAAAATAAATAGGATAACGGTCGTTGATCTTGTTTTTCACCACGCTCAGGTACAGTTCAACAGTTCTGCCTTTCAGCTTTCCCGGAACAAATTCTCCAGTGATATCAGGTTTTCTTCACCTTTCTCTTTCTCGTGAGCTTTCTCTGGGTTAGCGACCTTCTTGCAATGGGATGAGTGGACCCAAGTCTCTCTTTCGGCAACCTTCAGTAATGTTGTGCTTGCCAACAAAACTTGATACAGTTCTTCCCAACTGTCTATTAGGCAACCTGAGCGTACATTTTTTTTAATCATCACATAATCCCTAGGTTCACTTTCATGACAGTTACTGTTTGGTAGGTCAGGAATCGCCAGTTTCAAATTCCTTTGTTGATTTCTCAATTGCTGGCTCATCCTAACCAAGTATTGTACAGTCATCTCGTTATTGCATTTCAAATCATCCTGGGGATCTATCATTACGTGGGGTTGTCATCCAAAAAGAATTTCAAAGGGTGATAGGTTAAGCGGTGACATGGGAGTGGTTCTGATGCTGTACAACACTATTGGCAGCGCCTCCTGCCACAACAGTCCAGTTTCAGCCATCACTTTGCTCAGCTTGTTTTTAATAGTGCTGTTCATTCTCTCCACCTTCGCACTGGCCTGTGGTCGGTAGGGAGTATGAAGTTTGCTATTAATACTGATAAGTTTGCACATATCCTGAAAGACTTCACCTGTATAATGGGTACCCCTATCACTCTCAATGATCTTGGGAATACCATATCTACACACAAATTCCTGCACAATTTTCTTGCGGTAAACACGGCAGTATTTGTGGTGGCAGGAAATGCCTCTATCCAGTTTGAGAAAACATAAGTGCATACCAATACATACTTCAAGTTCCTACAGGGTTGTAGCTGTATAAAATCGATTTGCATTACCTGGAAAGGTCCGTCTGTAGGAGGGAAATGGGATGGATCTGTTGGTATTGTTTTACCAATATTCTTCCTCAAGCAAGTAAGACATGTCATTGCTTTCCTGCTTGCCTGAGAAGAGAACCCTGGTGCACTCCAGTAAGCTCTTACCAATTTGCACATACCTTCCTTTCCCAGATGAGTCAGACCATGTGCCACTTCAGCTAGGCTTGGGAGATATGTCCTGGGGGCCACTGGCTTATCTTGTCCATCTCTCCAGAGTCCTGAGGACTCCTGACCATACCCCTTCGGCTTCCAGACTGCCTTCTCCTGTAGGGAACACAAATCTTGCCTCTCAATTAACTGTTGTGTATTTACTGTATTGAATGTCATCAGTTGTGTGGTGGTAATTTGTGTAGTGGTGCTTGCTGCCCATTTAACAGCTTCATCCGCCCAGCTGTTACCAAGTGAAATTGGGTCTTGGTTATACGTGTGTGCTTTACACTTGATAACAGCCACTCTGTCAGGTTCCTTTATGGCCGTCAGCAGTCTTTTGATGTGTAACGTATGCGCCACAGGTGTGCCAGCTGCTGTCATGAAATTTCTGAGGCACCACAGGGCCCCAAAATCATGCACTACTCTGAAAGCATATCTAGAGTCCATGTATATATTAGCTGACTTACCCTTTGCCAACTCACATGCTCTAGTCAGTGCCACCAGCTCTGTGACTTGTGATGAGTGAGGTGGGCCAAGGGGTTCAGCTTCTATAATACCTTTGTCATCTACATCTGCGTATCTGGTGCACAGGTCTCCTGAATCCGTCTGTCTGTGACAACTACCATCCGGGTAAAAGGTAAGGTCTAAGTCTTCTAGTGGGTTGTCACTAATGTGAGGTCTCGCAGTGAAGGTCTGGTTCAAGTATTCTGTACAGTCATGCGTATCATTGTCTGTACTAAATCTTCCTTCACCATCTCATCCTCCGCCCTTTGTGCATGACCAGGAACACTAGGCAAATACGTTGCAAGATTTAAGGTGTTACAGGAGTGACTGAAGACAGGTGTCAGCCTAGTTAATGGTAACTGTTCTTAAAGCCCATTTGTTCCCCTCTTCACTGCTAATCTCAGGACAGGAGAAACTAAGGCAAATTATGTATATTTAAAAGGAGTTCTCTTCAAATATCCTATTGCAAAGACCTACCAGCACGGATCTTTCCCAAACTTATATTCCAGAAAGTTATAAGGCTAACAGACTGTAAAAGGGAGTCTAAATTGGCTGCAGCAGGACAAAGAACATAGGCGTGCGCAGAAGCCGACGCAGGGGTGCCGCTCTGGAAATCCCCCCGCCTCCGGGTAACGGACTACCTTCTCCACTCCTTAAGCTGGGACATAGACTGCTCAAGCAGTCTATGGGGTCTATTTACTAACCCTTGGATAGTGATAAAGTTGACTGAGATAAAGTACCAGCCAATCGGATCCTAACTGCCATGCCACAGGCTGTGTTTGGAAAATGACAGTTGGGAGCCGATTGGCTGGTACTTTATCTCAATCCAAGGGTTAGTAAATAGACCCCTGTCTTGGACTGGGGAGGATGGGGGGTGGGTTAGACCATAATGGTCTAAGGCAGTGATCTCCAACACATAGCTCGCGAGCTACCAGTAGCTCGCCGTAGTATTTTCGCTAGATCACAGAGCGCTCGGGCTTGGGCAGTCAATGACACTCCTCCTCCCTTCATTTTTAATATGGTGCCGGCCGTCAGCCAATCAGAGCTCGTGGACCGGCAGTGGCGGCACCTGATTGGCTGCCAGACCGCAAGTTTTGATTGGCTCACTTACCGGCACCATATTTTAAATGCCCGCCGCCGCCGGAGATCCTGTCACCCTCACCACATCCGCTCTCCGGACTTTACAGGAGAGGCACGCGCTGCGCTCTCCTCCCTTCCGTCCCTTTTACAGGAGGAGCAGCACTGGTGGCAGTAGAAGCCAGCAAGGGTTAGCACTGTGTGGGGCACTGTATCAGACACTGCGGGGGGAATGGGGGGTAGAGCATTTTATCTGGTGCTGCAGAGGGCATTATTTGTGTATCTGGCACTGCTCGGAGGCATTATTTGAATATCTGGCACTGCTGAGGGGCATTATTTGTATATCTGGCACTGCGCAGGGGGGGCATAACGTGTAGTTATAAGGCCACACCCACTTTTGTGAGGCCACACCCACTTTTGAGGGAATGCACGCACATTGGGGGGAGGGGGTTGCTCCTTTAGAGGTTTTATTTTCCAAAAGTAGCTCACACCCCAATTGGTCTAAGGGAACCAACGTATTAAATTACACCTGCAAAAGTAATTAATCATTTCCGCCTGCAGCACAAGAGGCTGTACACTATAAATAAACAGCTGTGTGTATCCACTTTTGGTGACACCAATAGTATATGTAACTGGAAACCAACATCATCTATGCAAGTGCACCACCTGTAAAGACCCCTCTGGACAGTGTTTCATTTAATGTGCTGTTTTTTCTAAATTACTATGTGGAGCAGAGGTATAGAAACATAGAGTGATGTAAACTGGAATGGGTTTGTTGGGTCAACCCTATTAAGGTCAACACTCATTAGGTCGACCACTATTGGCCGACAGGCAGTATGTCGACACCTGGAAAAGGTCGACATGGTCGGCAGGTCGACAAAGAAAATGTTGACATGGAAAAAGCTTGACATGACATTTTTAAAGTTATTTGGGTGTCATTTTCTTCGTAAAATGACCGGGAACCCCAATTAGGGCACCGCGTCCCCTCGCATGGCTCGCTTCACATGTCATGCTTCGGGCTACACTACCGCTGCGCTCGGCACATGTTACTGTTCCCAATCGTAGTCCACGTGGATCGTAAAGTATGAAAAAGTTAAAAAAATGAAGAAGAAAAAATTGAGAAACTCATGTCACCCTTTTCATGTGTCAACCTTTGCCAGGTCAACCTAATGCTCATGTCGACATTTTCCACATGTCGACCTAATGCATGTCAACCAATAGTGGTCGACCTAATGAGTGTTGACCTAAGTGAGGTCGACCTAAGGACCATATAAACTGAGCTGTTTTTAAAACATGTCATGCTCATTGCCAGGGAGTAATGCTTGTTGCCAGGGGTTTCATGCATTGGTGTCATTCTTGTTGCCAAGGGGTAATGCTCATTGCCAGGGGTTTCATGCGTTGTTGTCATTCTTGTTGCCAAGGGGTAATGCCCATTGCCAGGGGTTTCATGCGTTGTTGTCATTCTTGTTGCCAAGGGGTAATGCTCATTGCCAGGGGTTTCATGCGTTGTTGTCATTCTTGTTGCCAAGGGGTAATGCTCATTGTCAGGGGTTTCAAGCGTTGTTGTTGTAAATGCTGATTTACATACAGGACTAAAAGCAACACTTTAAAAATACATTTCATACACTTTAAATGGACCCACTGCGGCCGCTATACTTAATCCTCAACCTACGTACTTATTACGCCATTAGCGTACAGAGTCCCGTACCGTGTACGTACTTTGCATACAAACGCCGCGCTGGCTGTGCAAAGTACACTCAGCGCGTACACACCCAAAGATACACCGTGAACCCTTAGCAGCTATGCATGCGATAGTAATACACTTTAAACCTTAGCAGGGAAAGGAAAACACGACACCAGATTGTATTTAAAATGCCGGGTTCCGACACCACAACATATTATTACTGAAAGAGGGTTACAATAACAAAGCAATACAATACAAAGAATAATGGCTACAGTCAATGGTACATACTTGTTTGGTTTTCGCCACGCTACCCAGTCTGGTTCTCGGTCATCTAGATAGATAACTTTTAGAGTCTTGTGTGACCAGGCCTGCAGCTGGCTCCTTTTATACAATCTTCCAAAATGTAACACAATGGATACTGTAATCTCTTTGTCCATTGGACACAGGGATGGTCATTTACAGTACAGGAGAGGTCATAGGTTGGTTTGAATAGGTGGGCGATGTCTGTTCAAGATGCACTTGTGGGTGGTCTCCTCTGGGTTCCCGCCGCATACCTAATGTACAGTAAATACAATTTATATCTATATTCTGCTCCTGCACATAACTATTCGCAGGAACGTGCAATCTTCTGCAAACCAACACCGGAATATTACCCTTAAAATACCCTACAGCTGGATACCAAACACCACCTTATAACCTTGTTCTGTCCCCTCCTATCCTGTAAAGGTGAATCCCTTTGTTCTGATACCATTTAAACTGTTGTAACTTGCTGGTGTGGTGCAGGGAGACTAGGTGTACATTGTGCACTATTTGGATTAATTATGTAATGTGTTTTGATAGCTTTTCCATGCGTCCACAAACTCTACCGTAAATACTCATACCACGCGCTAATGCGCAGGACCGCGGGAGTGACCATACGCAAACTGCGAATATGCGCACGCACTGCAGAACAAGTACACGCACGGAGGCCATCTGTGTGTAGTGTGTACGTGATGTGTGTGCTGCAATATTTTTCGACTTTGACAGTCCACCCTTTGGCAGTCACCAATAACTGCCACTATCTAATCAATAAACAGAAAAATATCTATACAATATCTACAGAACCTTGGATGGTCGGGGGAGAGTTGTAGGTGGGAAATATATGACCTAGTGGGATAGTAAAAATCATGTATGTATGAATCCATGTCTGGGGGGCATGTATCATCATGCCGTATATGTTATACATAAGCTTTGAGGCATTGCGAAGTATACATTAAATCCTTCTCATCTCGTATTAAGGGTCTGTAAATGGGCCAACAAACATTACCGAGCTCTTTTCGGCTTCTTGTTCCAACAAATGGGGTGCACATTTAGTTGATGATACATGAAAGGGGAACATATGTGAGTGCTAGTATATGTGGATATCACCTGTCGACTATGTGTGCCATTAGCTGGAGGTTGCAGAGATGAAGATAAGACACATATATAAAAATACATTCACATAAATATTTTGGGTAGGGCTGACGTCTATTCCAGATGGATGTATCTGGGCAGAGGGGGAGACAAAGAAAAACGGGTGAAAGAAACAGGCCATGAAATTCATTTGCAATCCTTATCATAACACTGTCTTTATGGATGGGTCATAAATTAAATCTGCTGCTATAACAGCGCCCTCGCTCCTTAGACTCATAAAATTTGTGCCGTGCTTGTGCCGCATTAGAATTTGAACACACCTAAATATCAAACCAATAATTATGACGACTCTTCCCCACACTCATAATGACATTTTGAGCCCACTCTCCTAAACCTGAGAACCATTTGCGTGGGTTCAACCATGAGACCCAGCCGGTCAGTTCATTACTCACAGTCGCTAAGGTAAGGTTGTCCTCCTGAACTCCCACTTCAACTGCAAGATATCATCCATCTTTTGACCGATGATCTCTGTTGGGTTGTCAGTGCTGTTTGTAATATAAGTACAGCACTTCACACCATATTGAGTTGTCAGAGTAACACAGTACCCACCTGTCCTGGCTGTGATATAATTAAGTACCTTCCTGTGCTGAATCAGTTCCTTCTTGTAAGCTTGTAACTCCCTTCATGTATACCTGAATGTGTCGTTATACATCTCAGTGATATTATCTATCAAGTTCGCTAGCGCATGGATGTACCTATAATTTATAGTTCCTCTGGCAGTACGGGTAATGTCTAATGCGAGAAGGAACTGAATCCCGGTGGATTCGTGGATCAAATCAGAGGCTGCGACACCTCTGTCTATGAGGTGTCTCTTGATGATGTGTTCATAGTGAGTATGAGTATAAGGAGCCTGAGCACTGCGGTGAACGTCTTTCATTTTATCATGGGTTATGGTCATGACCTCCGGTAGTACTCTCCCAATATAACACAATCTCTCTGAGCTCGGGGCAAGCCACTTGTATGCCTTCCTTCCACATATGAAATAGGCATCATCTGGGAGAACATAGGGGACAAAATATAACATCACCATATTACAAACTTTCCAAGTAAAGAAACCAATCCCTAGTTCTCCCATCTGCTCAGTACAAGTATCGGGCTGAATGATATGAGCACAATACCCTGACGATACTTTTCCAACCCACATGGTCTTGCTTCCACGAGTATACCTATATCGAAAATACCTCCCACTGTTGGCTATTTGGCGTACAGGTTCAGAGTCTATGGGTATCCTATCAGCTCTGTGTGAAAAGGTCATTGTCTGGTTATTCCACGTCACTTCCCAATTTCCCGGTTTTTGGTAATTGGAAATATTAAAACACAATAAGGACTTGTCTACATGATACTGGTGGAGCTTCAAACTAGGGGGCCTAGAAATATTGAATTTCTTGTCCACCGGTCTCCCACCCCGCAATTCAAGTACCTCATCTATTGCTAAAGGGTATGGTACTAATCCTGACTTACTCTGACCTTGAGGTACTTGTGAGCACACCCAGCATTCTGTCTGGTTTAAGACCTTACCCACTAGTGAGTGGTAATCCCTCAACGGATGGCGGTCCATGTCGATATTAAGGTTGGACTGACATCTCCGGATGCACCCATCCTCTACTATATTCTCACAATTCCTACAAATACAATATTCATCAGACAATAACCCCTCACAGTGCCTCCGAGCTCCCTGACTACCAGAGCGCTTACTGATGCCAGCCTTTACTAGAGTGATGTGCTGCTCCTGAGATCCTACAAATTCATACTCGCCATCAGAACCCATTCCAGATCCCTGCTCGACCTCTCTGGGACCCTCACCAAAACAAACTGTCCTGATCAAAACCAGAATTACTAACAGAACCCGAAACGCAGCCTCTTGTGATCGATCCATTTCGTTAGGGGAAAGGAGGAAAATAAGAAGGAGAAAAGAAAGGAAAATGCAGGGGGAGGTGAAAAAAGAAAATGGTGCGACAACCGTTCTAGATCTTGTTACTCTCTGTGCTCAGATGCCCTTCAACAGTCCTGCCTCTCAACTTTCCCGGAACAAACACTCCAGTGATACGAGGTTCTCTACACTCTGCTCTTTGTCACGAGTTCTCTCCGGGTCAGCGACCTTCTTGCAGTGGGACGAGTGGACCCAAGTCTCTCTTTAACAAGACTTGGTATGGTCCTTCCCACCTGTCTATGAGGCAACCTGAGCGTAAATCCCCAGGCTCAATGTCATGACAATTACTGTTCGGTAGGTCAGGAATCACCAGCTTTAAATTTTCTCAGCTGCTGGCTCATCCCAACCAAATATTTCACAGTCACTTCATTATTACATTTCAAATCATCCTGGGGGTCTATCATTACATGAGGTTGTCAACCAAAAAGAATTTCAAAGGATGATAAGTTAAGGGGAGACCTGGGAGTGGTTCTGATGCTGTATAACACTAGTGGCAAAGCTTCTGGCCACGACAATCCAGTTTCAGCCATTAATTTGCTCAGCTTGTTCTTAATAGTGCTGTTCACTCTCTCTACCTTTGCACTTGCCTGTGGACGGTACGGAGTATGCAGCTTGCTATTAATTCCCATCAGTTTGCACATGACCTGAAAGACTTCACCTGTAAAATGGGTACCCCTGTCACTTTCAATTAATCTAGGGATACCATATCTACACAAAAATTCCTGCACAATTTTCTTTGAAGTGAACGTAGCAGTATTTGTGGCAGCAGGGAACGCTTCTACCCAGTTGGAAAATACATCAATACAAACTAACACATACAGTATTTTAAATTCCTACAGGGTGGTAACTGTATGAAGTTGATTTGTATTACCTGAAAAGGTCCGTCTGTAGGAGGGATATGGGATGGCTCTGTTGGTATTGTCTTTCCAATATTCTTCCTCAAGCAAGTAAAGCATGTCATTGATCTCTTACCTGCATGAGAAGAGAATCCTGGCGCACACCAGTAGGCTCTTACCAATTTGCACATACCCTCTTTTCCCAGATGAGTCAGACCGTGTGCCACCTCAGCTAGGCTTGGAAGATATGCTCTGGGGGCCACCGACTTACCGTGTCCACCTGTCCACAGTCCTGAGGACTCCTGGCCATACCCCTTTGCCCTCCAGACTGCCTTTTCCTGTAGGGAACACAAATTTTTACATTTCAATTAATTGTTGTGTATTGATCGTGTTAAATGTCATCAGTGATGTGATGTTCGTTTGTATGGGGGTGCTGGCTGCTGATTTAGCAGCTTCGTCTGCCCGGCTGTTACCAAGTGAAATTGGGTCTTGGTTGTAAGTATGTGCTTTGCACTTGATAACAGCCACTCTGTCTGGTTCCTGTATTGCTGTCAAAAGCCTTTTGATGTGGGACGCATGCGATACAGGTGTGCCAGCTGCCGTCATGAAATTTCTGAGGTGCCATAGGGCCCCAAAATCATGCACTACTCCAAAGGCATACCTAGAATCTGTGTATATATTAGCTGACTTACCCTTGGCCAAATCACACGCTCTGGTTAGGGCGACCAACTCAGCAACTTGTGCTGAGTGCGGTGGGCCCTGGGGTTCAGCTTCTATGATACCTTTGTCATCTACAACTGCATATCCAGTGCACAAGTCTCGCGATTCTGTCTGTCTGTGGCAACTACCGTCAGTGTAGAAGGTAAAGTCTACTCCTTCCAGTAGGTTGTCACTGTTGTCAGGTCTCGCTGTGAAAGTCTGATTCAAGTATTCCATACAATCATGCGTATCAGTATCTGCACTAAATCCTCCTTCACCAACATTCTCATCCTCCACCCTTTGTGCCCGTCCAGGCACACTTGGCAAGTAAGTTGCAGGATTTAGTGAGCTGCATCTCTTAATGGTGATGTTTACCGGGGCCATCAGTGATAATTCCCACTTTGTAAACCAAGCAGATGAGACATGTCTGGTTTGGGCTGAGTTTAGTAAGGCTGATACTGCATGAGGTGTATGAATGGTCAGGTCATGTCCTAACACTACGTCCTCGCTTTTACTTACCAGCAAAGCTATCGCTGCAACACTTCACAAGCAAGTGGGGAGAGACCGCGCTACAGTGTCCAACTGTGCACTGTAGTAAGCTACCGGTCTGCTGGCATCACCATGTCTCTGAGTTAAAACCCCTGCCGCGCACCCCGCACTTTCTGTACCGTACAATTCAAAGGGCTTCTCATAATCTGGCATACCTAATGCAGGTGCCTGTGATAGGCACTGTTTGAGTTTCTCAAATGCCAGTTCGGACTCATCTCTGTGCGAGATCCGTTCTGGTTTGTTCGAAGAGACCATTTCTTGCAAAGGTAAAGCCAGTATAGAGAACCCTGGAATCCAGTTTCGACAGTACCCACACATTCCAAGGAAAGTGCGGATCTATTGCTGAGTTTGTGGCAGAGTCATGTCGCGAATCACCTGTATTCTATCAGCAGTGAGGTGTCTAAGTCCTTGAGTCAAAAAATTTCCCAAATATTTGACCCTGGTCCGGCACAACTGCAACTTATCCTTTGAAACCTTGTGTCCCGTTTGGGAAAGATGAAACAGAAGCTGTTTCGTGTTTTTCAAGGACGATTCGAGTGAGTCAGAACACAACAATAAGTCATCAACATACTGTATTAGTACTGATCCACTCTGAGGTTGAAAGGATTGTAAACAGTCATGCAAAGCCTGGGAGAAAATACTTGGGCTGTCAATGAAACCTTGGGGGAGATGAGTCAAGGTGTACTGTACTCCCCTGTATGTAAAAGCAAAAAGGTACTGGCTGTCAGGGTGAAGAGGGACAGAAAAGAAAGCAGAACAGAGGTCAATGACAGTGAAGAATTTTGCAGTAGAGGGAATTTGCATGAGGATGACAGCTGGATTGGGCACTACGGGGAATTGGCTCTCAACTATCTTGTTTATCCCCCTTAGATCCTGCACTAGTCTGTAACCCCTCCCCCCACTCTTTTTCACAGGGAAGATGGGACTATTGCGGTGCTGGACGTCCTGACTAGGATGCCCTGCTGTAGCAGCCGCTCTATGACAGGGTACACTCCTAACTCTACCTCTGGCTTCAGAGGATACTGAGGGATTTTTGGAGCTATCCTACCATCTTTTACTTGCACTACTACTGGAGCTACATTCGCCATCAATCCAGTGTCTTGTCCATCTTTGGTCCAAACGGAACCCGGTATTTGTGAGATCATTTCCTCTACCTTTGATGGACACTTGTCTATAATAGTAGAATGCGACATTAGCCTTTGTGGGGTGTCTAACATATCCTGCACTTCTTGAGCGTGGTTCTCAGGTATATCTAAGAAGACACCCTCAGGAGTACAATATATGACACACCGCATTTTACACAATAAGTCTCTGCCGAGTAGATTAGTCGGAGCCGATGCAGCCAGCAGATAAAAAATTTTGGTTTGCAAGGGCCCTATCGTAATCTCTGCAGGTCTACTCAAAGGGTAGTGTTGCACCGTTTCTGGTACTCCCATTGCCCGAATCATTTTTCCCGTGGTCTTTATACCTGATGTGGAATTCAACACTGACCTAGCCGCCCCTGTATTGATAATGTCGATATTATCTTAAACCATAAAGCTATACCTCTAATTACACGTTTACCTTATAGCCGCTACGGCCGGTAGACTGAATATACACGCTACGCACTCTGCACGCTATTTGCGTATGGAGTTCCGTAAGTTGTACGGTATTGACGTACCAATGCTGCGCTGGGGCTACAAAGTACACACAGCGCGCGCACACTGAAGTGATAACCTTTTAACCTTATAAGTAATACAATGTAATGATATGATTACACTTTAAACCTTTATGCAGCAAAGTACTGCAATGATGTTATACCTTAAACCTTTAGTAGCGCTGACGGTATAAAGTACCCGCAGTGCGTACACATCTTATCAATATATATTTAAACCTTATACAGTTAAATACGCTTTAAACCCTAGCAAGAAAGTGAGG
This sequence comes from Pseudophryne corroboree, assembly GCF_028390025.1. Classification (NCBI taxonomy): domain Eukaryota; kingdom Metazoa; phylum Chordata; class Amphibia; order Anura; family Myobatrachidae; genus Pseudophryne; species Pseudophryne corroboree. The sequence continues at coordinate 42,878,689 of NC_086444.1, read as the reverse complement.
ACACAACACCGATATGTAGTTGAACCACAGGGTTCTAAGGCCACAGTGGATTATTTCAAAAGGTAAAATAGTACAAATTGTACACTACAGGCTAATAAGATAAATCTAAACAGAATAATGGCTACAGTCAATGTACATACGTTAGAATGTTCGCTTGCGCAACCCGGCCGGTCCTCCGCTTGTCAGGTAGAAAGCGTTCAGAGTCTTCTGACCGGCCAGGCAACAACAGGCTTTTTTTGTTTGAGAAAAAGTTTTTATTGAATTTTGAACTTTTAACAAGATATTCATAAGATATACATTACAGGTATCACACATTGGTACATATCGCATTCAACTGTCAAAGAGCAGTGGCAGAGTATCTATCTATGTACAATATCGAGTGAGTAAAGAATCAAACAGGCACGCATGCCAATGTATAGAAAGCTGTCAATAGATAGTGTAATACATTTGGTGTGTACCGTAGCTAAGGGCGAAGGAATATCTCTTAATGAAGCATTATAGCTTATAAAAGAAAAACAAAGAGTAAGTTTAAGATTAGAAGTAGAAGAGAAAAGAGGCAAGGAGGGGGAAGAGAAAAGAAGGGAGGGAGGATTGGGAAGGGAGGAATGGTCGGGCGGTCCCAGTCACCTGGGCAGTGCGTCAGATTATCCTCAGTTGGATAGGGTATTGTGATGGTTCCCATTATCTTATATGGTAGATAGTGGAGGTTCAGCACCGAAGTGTGACGTCCAGGGTGACCACGTATTGCTAAAATTATCAGGGGTGTCCCGGAGAACCGCTGTAATACGTTCCAATCTATAGGTTTGCCATATAGCATTAATGGTAGCAGGGGTCGTGGGGGGTGACAGAGATTTCCAGTTGGCCGCGATTTGGCATTTGGCCGTATTTAAAATATGCTTAATTAGCTTTTGTTGGTGGCGAGGGGTGTGAGGTATTGGGCGAGAGAGCAGGGAATAGAGAGGAGACATCGGGATCGTCAATCCGAGGACCTTAAAGATAAGTCTATGGACCCTAGTCCAATATCCCTTAATTTGCGGGCAGTTCCACCAAATATGCAGCAGGGTTCCGCGCTGGCCGCATTGACGCCAACAGTTATCCGAGCAGGAGGGGTAAATTGAATGGAGACGCGATGGTACCAGGTACCAACGGTAATATAGTTTGTAGGCATTTTCTTTAATTCGGACCGAAATGGAGCTCGTGGAAATTTCTTGCCTGATCTCAGACCACTCATCTGTCGTCAGGGTTTCACCTATCTCCCGCTCCCACGCTACTTCGTGGGGTTCCTTCGGGGGCGAGTTGTGAGCTAATAAGATTTGATATATAGTTGAGAGTAAGCCTTTAGTTTATCGGCAGGTACAGCAGAGGGATTCAAAGCTCGTTTTACCTCCCACGGGCGGTGTTCCGGAGATAGAGGCAAAAAAGTGGCGTATCTGCAAGAATTGATAAAAGGTTGAGCGTGGGAGCGAGAAACGGGATTGTAAGACGTCAAACGTGGGGAACGTATGTAGCGGGGCGATGTCTAGAAGGAAAAGTGAATTATGGCTGGTCCAGGACTCAAAAGCTAAGTGGTTCTCCCCTGGCGGGAATGCCGGGTTGTTCCACAGAGGGGTGAGTAGAGGGTGAAAGGAGCGTAGCCGGTAAAGACGTGAGCAAAGGTCCCATATGGCAAGGGTGAATTTCACTGTGGGCAACAGCGAGGAAGCTGGGGGACGGCTATTCGGTCGACACCAGAGCAAGCTGTAGGGGGAATATCTGTGGAGTGTGGAAGTCTCTAGTTGCGTCCAGATTCTGTGTCCAGGATTATCGTGCCAAAGGACACATGTGGTTAAGTGAGCAGCTCTATAGTATTTAAGGAGGTCAGGAACTCCTAGACCCCCTTCTAGACGATGCTTTTGGAGGATTCGCATCTTTACTCTGGGCTTTCGCCCTGCCCAGATAAATCTGGTGAGGTCTGCTTGAAGATTTTTAAGGATTGAGGTGGGGACGTGGATGGGAAGAGTTTGCCATAGATATAACAGACGGGGCAGTAGTGTCATCTTAACGGCCGTCATTCGTCCAAACCAAGACAGGATGTATTTATTCCACTTTGTCATATCGTGTTTAATAGAGGTTAAGAGTCTGGGAAAGTTGGCAGCATAGAGACCAGAGTAGGACTTAGTGAGATAGATGCCCAGGTATTTGAGTTTATCAGCTCGCCAAGCACATGGGAAGGCGGCCTGTAGGAGTCGAAGATCTGGGTCCGCGACATGTAGGGCTAATATTTCGGTTTTGTCTGAGTTAATGTTGTAATTTGAAAATCTGCTATACGTAGCTATCTCCTCTATCAGATGTGGGAGGGAGGCAGGTGGGTCAGTCAGGGTGAGAATGACGTCATCGGCATATAGAGCAATTTTGTGATTGTGAGCTCCCGACGTGACACCAGATATGTTACGGTTTAGTCTAATTCTAGCTGCCAACGGTTCCATAATAAGGGCGAAGAGTAGGGGGGAAAGGGGACAGCCCTGTCGGGTGCCGTTGCGTATGGGAAGAGGATCAGAGGAAAGGCCATTAATTAAGATAGAGGCTGAGGGGTTCTGATACAGCGAAGTAACGCCTTTATAGAAGGCGCCATGCAGGCCCATATTTAGGAGTGTTTGTTGTAGGAATGGCCAAGCTACCCTATCGAAGGCCTTTTCTGCGTCGAGAGCCACGACCAGCGTCGGGAGAGACTTGTCTTGTGCCAACTGGATAAGGTCAATGAGGCGCCTGGTATTATCTGCGGCTTGTCTGGAGGGAATGAAACCGACCTGGTCGGGGTGAATGAGGGCGGGCAAGAATGGAGCAAGTCTATTAGCCAAGATTTTGGCGAAAAGCTTTAGGTCCACATTCAAGAGCGAGATGGGTCAATAGTTCTTCATCTCCATCGGGTCCCTGTCAGGTTTCGGAATGAGGATAAGGTTGGCCCTGGTGGTGGCTGTGTCGAATGAGTCCCCATCTAGGATTGCGTTAAACAGAGATTGGAGCATGGGGAGCAAAGAGGTAGTGAATTTTTTATAATATAGAGCGGTGAAGCCATCAGGGCCAGGGGCTGCGGTGCGGCGTAATTGCTGAATGGCCACTGAGATTTCCTCTGTGGAAATGGGGGCATTGAGTGTCAATATATCCGAGTCGGAAAGTTTAGGGAGTTTGCAAGTGGAAAGATAGTCTCTGAGTTTAGAGACGTGATCAGGATCTGCATCAAGAGTGGAAGGGAGATTGTACAAGGATGTATAATAATCCCGGAATTGGGCGGCCATTCGCGATGGATCATATGTGGCAGACCCGTCCGCACAGCGTAGGGATATAATGCGATTTTGAGTGCGTTTCGCTCTTAGTTTTTGGGCTAGCAGGGTGTCAGCCTTATCAGATTTCTCATAGAACCTTTGGCGTGCCCATAATAGTGCCTTGACTGCCTTTTTGGTGAGGATTTGGGATAGCTGACCTTTAACTGCTAGGAGTTTGGAATATGTTTTCTTTCTGGGGCGGCGCTGATGCAGAAGGGTCAAGGCGGCAAGTTCTGTTTCTAAAACTCGGATCCGTTGGGCTTCAGTTTTCTTTTGGGCAGCCGAAAGGCTTATAAGGTAACCTCGGATGGTGGCCTTATGTGCTTCCCATATTAGGGAGGGAGAGACGTCAGGAGTCGCATTTTCCGCATAATAGTTAGCTAAGGCGGTGGCAATATCAGCTACGGTGCATTTTTTAAGCAGAAGAGATTCATTTAGCCGCCAGAATCTGGTGGGGAGGGGTGAAGAGGATGAGATCTCGAGCAAAACAGCGGAGTGGTCCGACCAGGAGATAGGGAGCGTCTGGGCACTGAGGAGTTTACGAGTAGTGTCTCGGTCGACGAATATATAGTCTATGCGGGTATAGAGGTCGTGGGGCGGGGAGTAGTGAGTGAAACCCTTCGCTGAGGGGTACAAGGTCCTCCAACTGTCATACAGGTTATATAGTGTTAAATGTGTCTGCAGACGCTTGGCTAGTTTGGCGGGAGTAGAAGTAGTAGGGGCGGGGCGAGATCTGTCATGGAGTGGATCCAGCGTGACATTGCAGTCTCCACCAATTATAATCGTGCCCGTAGGAAGGCGGGATAGGCTGTCAAAAAAGGCTGTAAATAGAGAGCCCTGCTGCGCATTAGGGGCATATATGGAGGCCAAGATCAGGGGAGCTTGGTTATAGGAACATGAAAGGATAACGTAACGGCCCTGGGGGTCCAAGATAGTATCATGAACAGTTATAGGGAGGCCTCGACGTATCATAATAGCGGTTCCCCTTCGTTTGGTAGGCATGTTTGAATAATAGACATGTGGAAATTGTTTGCAGGACATAGAGGGGTGTGGGGGTTTAAAATGAGTCTCCTGAATTAGTACCACATCAGATTTTTGTCTGTTAAAGAATTGGATGGCCATGGCTCGTTTGGTGGGAGAGTTAAGGCCATTAGCATTAACCGATATAATTTTCAGGGTCATGGTGGGAAGAACTGTGGGTGACGCAAATAGAGGGGCGGGATGGGAGCGGTCCGACCATGGGGATGGAGAGGGGGAAAGGAGAAATAGAGACAGAGAGAAAAGGGGAAAGGGACTGTATGAAAATACAGAGGGGGAGAACCTTTTCCTGTAGAAGGGCAAGGTTTAACACTAAAAGGAAAAACGCCATCCTGGCGTATCCTTCGGGGGGGGACGTGGCATTGTGACAGAACGATAAGTAGGGTAAGGAGGGGCATAGGGAAGGGAGAGGTTGTAATAGGAACGACCAAGTGACAGGGGGGAATAAAGGTAGCGAGGAGGATCGCATTATTGAGATAAATAGGAGTAGTGTGAGCGGTATAGATATGATGAGGGAGAAGGATAAAGCATGCAATGGTGTCGGATACTAAACCAACATCGGTCCTACCAGGAGACTATGAACAGTAACAAATGAGCGCCACGCTAATCATAGGCCAACATGAACAAACATGAAAACAGACTATAGAAATAATAAAAACATAAATAAAATTTGAAAAAAGAAAACAGCTTGACGCTCACGCGTAGCCAAGTGGACCGCGCCGTCCGAGGCGTCGCAGCCAGTCGGCCACGCAGAGGGCCTGAGCAAACACATGTGATTACTTAGCGCGTCAAGGCAGTAGAGTATGCAGATTGGGTTATTCAGCAACTATACGTATCACATTTAACAAGGATTGTATCATGGGGTGCCTGCGAGCAATCAAGTAGAGGACTACTCCGGGGCCGGGGCCCTTGGGCTTGAGATTAAGGGTGACATCTGGTCTTGGGTCAAAATCGACATCAGTCTAACCAGGAGATTATGAATAATAACAATAACAAGTGTGCACCATGTTAATCATAAACCAACATGAACAGACATGATAACATACTATAGAAGTAAAAATAAATAAATAAAAAAGAAAAACTATTTGACTCTCACGCGTAATCAAGTGGACAGCACCGCCCATGGCGTCGCAGCGACTTGGCCACGCGGAGAGCCTGAAAAACATATATGAAAACATGGCAAACCGAAGTATGAAGGCCTTCATACTATAGAAATAAAAAATAAAAATAAATAAATAAGACAAAAATATAAATGGAGAACTATTTGACTCTCACGTGTAACCAAGTGGAGAGCACCGCCCATGGCGCCGTAGCCAGCAGGTCACGCGTAGAGCCTGAAAAACGTATATGAATACGTGGCGAACCGAGGTATGTAAGCTTTCAGTAATTATTGAGTGTACATTTAACACGGGTATCTGAAATCTTTCAAGTAGAAGACCATTCCGGGGCTGGGGCCCGTGGGCTTGAGATTGAGGGTGACATCTGGTCTTGGGTTGATTCAGGAAGATCTTCAAAAATGCCAAAAGTTTTAAGTAGATCAGCTCCTTGCGTTGGTGTCTTGACTGTGAAAGTCTTCCCATTCTGCGTTACCTGCAGTGAGAAGGGGAAGCCCCACTTATATTTTATGGAGTGGGCTCGGAGAACCTTGGTAATATGTGCTAGGTCTCTGCGCTTCTTGAGTGTAGAGGGGGCAAGGTCCTGGAACAGCTGTAACTGGGAGCCCGCATAAGACACCGTCGGTAGACCTCTAGCCGCCAGCATGACCCGCTCTTTGGTGGCGTAGTAATGAAAACGTATAATGACGTCTCGTGGCGGTTGTGTCGGAGGCGGTCTAGGGCGGAGGGCCCTGTGGGCTCGGTCTAGCTGGAGAAGGGCCTCGGGGACATCCGGCGTCAGTTGTAAAAAAAGGCTCTCCAGATACTCAGGGAGAGAGCTGGGGGACACAGTTTCAGGGATGTTGCGGACTCGGATGTTATTCCGACGATTGCGGTTGTCCATATCCTCTAGTTGTTCTTTGTACGCTTCCATATCTGCCCGAATATCCAAAAGTTCCTGTTCCACCACCGTTTGAAATTGGCAGACGTCGTCCACTTTGCGCTCTAGTGTATCTGTGCGGGAGCCCAAGTCGGCTATTTCGGATCTGAACTCAGTTAAAACCGACCTCATTTCTGACTGAATCGTTTTTGTAACGATAGCCACCACATCCTGAGTGGTCAATGGGTTGCTGGAGGTGGCGATGTCAGCTGGATCAAAGGATTGTTCAGTTGATGGGGAGCTCCGGGTGGAGGAGCCGGACTTCTCCCAAGCACGCAGGATACTAGCTTTAGGTATCTGAGAGTTCTTGCGTTTTTTTTGCGACATTGTAAATAAGGCGCTTTGTACCAATGTAATAGAATAATGCAATATGTATGGCAGAGCCCCCTGTCACTTCGTGGTCGTTATGCTTAAGGAGCCATGAGCTCTATGAGGCTCAGCGAGCGGGGAGAGAAATCTGGTTTGGTAATGGAGTGCAGGTCACACTTGCAGGTCGCTCTTGCGGTGGGTAGGTGGGGTGAGGGCTATCCAAGCACCTGCACTGTGGGACCGCAGCTTTCCTCGTAGTTAGCGAGGGGAGGGTGGAGGGTCGGTGGTTCCGTGCCTCCAGGGCGCGGGCACTCCCCAGGAATCCAGGTTAGGATGCCGTGTCGCAGGAGGTCCAGGGGTCCTGTGTCGTTGGCTTCAGACAGGCTATTACTCGTGGGGGTGGAATAGAGAAGTCGCGGGTCCCGCAATAAGCAGCGGGCCGCGAGAGGGCTCACCCGTCGGGTCCGGTGGTGTCTAGGAGCCGCTTTGTCTGTCAGCAGGCAGTGATGATGGCCGGTGACCTCAGTGGGGTTCGGCAGGCAGGAATCAGTTTGGTATCACCCCACAGCTCCAGACACCCCCACAGGCAGTGGGGAGTGAGTGTGCTTTAGTTAATATAACAGTCCTGGGTGTGATATCAATTTGGTGAGGTGTGGAGTTGTGAGCCAGATAGCTCAGAAAGGGCTCTCTATGTGGGCAGCCTGTGTGCACTGTAACTTTGAATCCAAGATGGCCGCCGCAGCTGTGACAGGCTGGAGGATGTCTCCTTGTGTGTGGAGCCCGTGGGTCCCTGGATGATTCCCTCCCTATAACCAGGTACCTGAGGGTCTTGGGGAGGTCTCCAGACTGCTGTGGGGTCCAAGGGGTGTCCGTAGGGCGCGTCCCGGGTCCCGCTGCGGCCGCGCGCCGCTCTGGAGCTTCCCGCCGGGCCTCCTCTAAACTCGAGGCCCCGGCTTCAGTGGTTGGCATAGGCCGCAATGCCGGATTCGTCCGCTGTATGACAGCGCTGTCCAGGGACGCACAGCAGGGCACTCTCCTGCGGCAAATACCCCACCTGGGTGTGTTTCACTCCAGGTTTGGCTGTGGATAAGGGGTATATTTGGGTTTATCCTTGGGAGCTCCTCCGCAGCACGTCTGCTCCAGGATACAGCTAGGCCACGCCCAACAACAGGCTTTTTATATACAACATCCATATACAATACAATGGTCACTGTAATCCCTTTGTTCATTGGACACAGAGGTGCATCTTTACATTATAGGAGAGGTCATAGGTTAATTTGAAAAGGTGGGCGATGTCTTTCCCCAACTGCTCTTGTGGGTGGTATCCTCTGGATTCCCGCCGCATACATAATATACAGTAAATACAGTTAATATCTATATTCTACTTTTGCACATAACTATACGCAGGAACATGCAATTTTTCTCTAACCAACACCGGAATGTTACCCTTAAAATACCCTACAGCTGGATACTAGACATCACCTTATAACCTTTGTCTGTCCCTTCCTATCATGCAAAGGCGAATTCCTTAGTCCTGGAATCATTTAAACTGTTGATACTTGCTGATGTGGTGCAAGGGAGCTATGTGTACAAAGTGCACTATTTGGGTTAAATATGTAATGTTCCGATAACCCTCTATGCGCTCATAAACTCCGCCGTAAATACCCATATCACGCGCATGATCGCAGGAGCGATCCTATGCAAATTGCGGATATGTGCACGCACGGCGGAATAAGTGCACGCGCAGCGGGCATGTGTATGGGGTTAGTACATGGTGTATGCATTACAATATTTTTCGACTTTGACAGTATCTACAAGAAATGGTAATGGTACACCAGCTACATCAACCGTGACCTCAGGTTCACTACCAAGGCTAGCAATCAACTTCACTGGCTGCAGACTACAGGTGTGGCCCAACCCCTATTGTGTATTGGTACCCTCCCGCAGCGCATTGGCAGCTACAATATGTGAGAATTTTTGGAGGTCTGCCAATCTCTCCTTGGTGGGTACCTCCTTGTTTCCCCTGCATGTGGCTCAATTTCTCCTAGCTGGTCCCTGATCCCAATTATGGGAATTGTAGTGTGGTTCGTATTCTGGTCTAGGGAGTCGGTATACGTTATGTGTACCTTTACTCCTACATTCCATCGAGTAATGTCCTACCTTCCGACAGTTATAGCATACTACTACATGCGACTTACCATCAGTGGTCTGGGGTTTTGGCTAATGTGGTTTTGTTGTAAGAGCATTTATACTCACTGTCATCAGCTTATCCCCCTGAGACTCCCTCTGCTTACTGATGTTCCGGTCGTGCTCGATAGCAGACTCTCTCAATGCAGCCACCGAGATACCTCTCCAGTTAGGTTTGTACCCTTGTTCTTAATGCCTCCTTTAACCCGTCCATTAATACAGTAACAGCTACCTCCCTGTGATGTGCATTATCTTTTGTGTCCTCGACCCCAGTGTATCTAGACATTTCCTGCAGTGCTCGATGGAAATATTCAGATGCCGTTTCACCTTCCTTTTGTCTTATGGAGAAAATTTTATTTCATTTGACAACAGTAGGGAAATACACTCCTAGTTGCAGACTGATTTGTTTTACGTTCTCCTGATTGTATTCATCAGTGAGAGGTACTTCTGCATCTAACTTACTGTCTGCTATAAATTTCGTGATGTCAATATTTGAGGGTAAACATACCCGTAGCACTGTTCACCAATCTTTATTTGTAGGCTCATGGGCATTACCTAACTCCTTAATGAATCTCTGGCATCCGACTAGATCTTTCCTGGGATCGGGAAATTCAGACATAATTGACCTTAACTCTGCCCGGAACCAGGGACAATGCATGGCAATGTTCCTGATGGGAGTTACTCCCTGATTGTCAGTTTTCCCGTTGGGGACTGCGATCACCCTGACAGGATTTAATTCAATTACATCCTTGTGGTTTGTTTCTACAATGTGGGGAGCTATTGTTTGTGCATAATGTATGGTACCGTACTTACCTGTGGACACAACCTCACTTATCCCTCCACTAGGGGGCCTTGCTACAACTCTTGATGGTTGGGCCGTTCCCACTTGAGTATCTTGTATGGTGGCTGCTAGAGAGAGTGCCGATATCGTGCTGGGCTCATCTTCCTGCTCACAATCCTGGGGAAAATTTAAAATGGGATACAGCTGGCAAGGGTTAGCGTTAGTACATTTATCAATCACATTCCTATCTGGTACTAATGCACCATTGCTTGTAGCCACTTTCTCCCCAACAATATATGGTGGTGGTGGTGCGGTCGCCATTGTTTTCCCGCTAGGTTTGGAACCTGCTGCGCGAGCTAATTCCCTTTGCATCTCCCCCTCTTGCTGCCATAAATTTAAACAATCTGTATGTCTAATCCTTTGTTTTCTGGATTTTATCAGACATATCCTTATCCTTAAGTTCTGCAATACCTCCGGTTCAAAGCTGCCCACCTTAGGGAATGGTACCCTATCTTTGTCAGTCATACGTACCCATTCATCACAATAAACTTCAGCGTGTGGACCATATTTCCCACACATAATAAACCTCGCTGACCCCTTGGGCCGCGGCTCTTCAGCCTGAACCCTGGCTAAACGTCCCTTAGTTGAGCAACTGGCTCCCATAATTGTGGGCCTTTTCCCACAAACACCAAAATACTCAATATAAGGCGACGGTGAAAGTTCTCCGAGCGCTTTCACCCACTCTCGCCCACGTTGGCCATTACTACCATACACTGTTGATAGCGAAGGCAATGTACCCAACTTAGGGCCCCTATTGACCTATATTTACTGGAAGTTTTTTAGGAATAACTTACCCTTTCCAGTAAAGTATCTGTCGTTGGAGATTTTCCTGAGAGAGACCAGCGAAAACTCCCTACGCACTTTTTTTATACACAAAGCACGCTTGTGTATGCTGTACACAGCGCTAATGATACCGCGATTTTATGCAAAAGCTCGTAAAAGGGATATCAAGTTGCGCTATATATCGCACCCACAAACGCGCGGTCCAATTGCACAGCGTATAGGTACTTGTTACTTATCTGCCGTACGACCACTGGAATCGAATCACAAGCTGCGAAACCTCAGCCGGAGCGTATCAAAAAACTATATGGGTCACAATTCACAATTCCCTACCATGCTCCTGTGTAAGTCACCTCACGTCTTACGTATTCCAAATCTTATACTAACGTGAGTCAGCCGCCTCACGCCACCAAGCCTCCACTCACTTTGTGTACCGAACTACGGGATCCCGAATTCCGGGGTTCGAATCCACTCACTCCTACGTTCGCTCACTCAAATACACTTTGTTTTTTTTCTGCACAGAAAATTTTAATTCATTCAGATTGGCAGCTTTACCCCCGGAGCCAATACAGTTTAAACAAAAGTTTTATACTAATCTGCTTTAGAAACCGGGTCATTTTGTGCTATTGTAGCATGGCTACTGTCCCACCTTTGAACTAAACGACACTATTGTGTAATTTGTACTTAGCGCCCGCACTCTTACGCACTTTGCGTAAACACGCGACCGTGCGTGTCTTTTACGCTGCGTGCGCAGTCCTGTACTTTGTCCGAGACACGTGTACAAAACCCTGCGTCCGCAATAAAACAAATCACACAGCTCTATAAATGTGAACAATACTAATTACTATTGCCCACTAGACACAACTTGTTCTGTATAAACTTTTATGCAGACCTGCGTTTGTGTCTTTTACACTTACTTCCTTAAAATGCTGTTATTTTAGTTTTAACAATATAGCAACAAATGTATCCGGTTTCACACAGATCTAAATGAATCTAGCAATAATCAATAATTTAAATGATATGATTCAGATTGGATAGCTATCCTGCAGAACATACACTGATATAAATATACACATAATTATAATATTATATATATGTACCATTCACTGGTCTCCTATGAGACACCTTACCTCTTATTTGCATATCAAAGCTATTTGCTTTTCACTGAGTTACAGTTACACAGGTTAATTTGCATTTCAATGGCTATCCTCCCTAGTAAGCAGATTCTACAAGTCTTGGAAGGAAAAGAAAAAAACAAAACCAACTCTTTATTTCCTTCTTCCATCTGTGTGCAACTCCCCACTTGATGTAAAGTAATTACACACTGACAAGAAGGAAAGAGAATAAAAAAACTTATCTCATCATTTACTCTCACTAGGCCCAATTGAAACTATTTGTAATTGACTATGGCATGGGTTAAATAAATGCATTGGTAACTCATAAATGGTGCTTGGTGTGACAAGGGAAACTGATTGTTCTGAGCAGACTGAAAATCAGCTATTTAGAAAATGACCTTCCTAAAATGGCCACTGCTCCTCCCCCTTCCACATCCATGAGGTTTACACAAGATGGTGGACAGGCCGTGTGGTTAGTCCAAAATGGAGGACAGACCATGCGGCTTCCTTTGTCACAAAGAAATCACACATTATACAAGCACCAGAAGTTATTTTAGGCCTGAGTAAAAAAAAAAAAACTTTATCAAGGCTATGCAGCAACTTTTAAATGTACTTTTAAATCTACTTAACAGATAATCAATCCAATCTGAATCAAACACAATATGACTTAATTGAACTCTGTTTTGCAACAATGTGAGAGGGTATGCAAAGTATCGGTGCACTTTTGTGTACGCTTTTTTTCGCCAAAAAATTCACAGATTTTTAAATAGCTTTTTTCCTGTGTTTTACGGGTTCTACCAGCACCTCTGCAGACCATACAGAGCAGACGTCATCTAATCAGCACACAAGTAGGGTTTTCAGTGTATCCATCAACCAAGAAAAGGTTACGTAGGATACCTTCTTTACGCCCTTTGCTGATAGATTAAGTCTGCTGTGACCTGTTAGGCTGTGAGTATGTGGGAATCGGACGATGCCCCCAATTGTAAATGCTGATTTACATACAGGGCTGAAAGCAACACTTTAAAAAGACATTTCATGCACTTTAAATGGAGCCTCTGCGGCCGCTATACTTAATCCTCAACCTACGTACTTATTACACCATTAGCGTACAGAGTCCCGTACCATGTACGGACTTGACGTACAAACGCCGCGCTGGCTGTACAAAGTACACTCAGCATGTACACACCCAAAGATACACCGTGAACCCTTAGCAGCTATGCATGCGATAGTAATACACTTTAAACCTTAGCAGGGAAAGGAAAACACGACACCAGATTGTATTTAAAATGCCGGGTTACGACACCACAACATATTATTACTGAAAGGGGGTTACAATAACTAAGCTAAGTTTGGTTTTCGCTGCGCTACCCAGTCTGGTCCTCGGTCATCTAGATAGATAACTTTTAGAGTCTTGTGTGACCAGGCCTGCAGCTGGCTCCTTTTATACAATCTTCCAAAACTTAACACAATGGATACTGTAATCTCTTTGTCCATTGGACACAGGGATGGTCATTTAGAGTACAGGAGAGGTCATAGGTTGGTTTGAATAGGTGGGCGATGTCTGTTCAAGATGCACTTGTGGATGCTCTCCTCTGGGTTCCCGCTGCATACCTAATGTACAGTAAATACAGTTTATATCTATATTCTGCTCCTGCACATAACTATTCGCAGGAACGTGCGATCTTCTGCAAACCAACACCGGAATATTACCCTTAAAATACCCTACAGCTGGATACTAAACACCACCTTATAACCTTGTTCTGTCCCCTCCTATCCTATAAAGGTGAATCCCTTTGTTTTGGTACCATTTAAACTGTTGTAACTTGCTGGTGTGGTGCAGGGAGACTATGTGTACATTGTGCACTATTTGGATTAATTATGTAATGTGTTTTGATAGCTTTTCCATGCATCCACAAACTCTACCGTAAATACTCATACCACGCGCTAATTCGCAGGACCGCGGAAGCGACCATACGCAAACTGCGAATATGCGCACGCACGGCATAACAAGTACACGCACGGAGGCCATCTGTGTGTAGTTTGTACGTGATGTGTGTACTGCAATATTTTTCGACTTTGATATTGTCATTCTTGTTGCCAAAGGGTAATGCCCATTGCCAGAGGTTTCATGCGTTGTTGTCATTCTTGTTGCCAAGGGGTAATGCTCATTGCCAGGGGTTTCATGCGTTGTTGTCATTCTTGTTGCCAAGGGGTAATGCCCATTGCCAGGGGTTTCATGTGTTGTTGTCATTCTTGTTGCCAAGGGGTAATGCCCATTGCCAGGGGTTTCATGCGTTGTTGTCATTCTTGTTGCCAAGAGGTAATGCTCATTGCCAGGGGTTTCAAACATTGTTGTCATTCTTGTTGCCAAAGGGTAATGCTCATTGCCAGGGGTTTCATGCGTTGTTGTCATTCTTGTTGCCAAGGGATAATGCTCATTGCCAGGGGTTTCATGCGCTGTTGTCATTCTTGTTGCCAAGGGGTAATGCTCATTGCCAGATGTTTCATGTATTGTTGTTATTATTGTTGCCAAAGGGTAATGCCTTTTGCCAGGGGTTTCATGCATTGTTGTCATTCTTGTTGTCATGGGGTAATACTCATTGCCAGGGGTTTCATGCATTGTTGTCATTCTTGTTGCCAAGGGGTAATGCTCATTGCCAGGGGTTTTATGCGCTGGGTGTTAAGCTCGTTGCCAGGGGGTAATGCTTGTTGCCAGGGGTTTCATGCACTGGGTGTACACTGTGAGCATCTCCGTTTATTCGGGCGTGCGTACCTGTGACAGAGACGCGCCCCATTCACTTGCGCCCGGACAGAGACACTCAGAATGGGAAGCGTCTCTGTGCACACCCAGTGTGACTAGGCGGACGAATCGCCCAGTCACGCCAGGAGTGCACGTTTACGATGGAGCTGCTATAGATAAGAGCGTCTCCATCTGTATGAATGTGAAGTACTTGTGATTGTTCGTTCTTTTGATAAAGCCAAATACTGAGAAATTGTACATGTATCTTTATTTTATCCAATTCATTTAAAAAGAAGTACTTTTGAAAAAAGTGAAATTCATTTGAAAGCAGTAGCTATAGTTCTAGACAACCGAAGGAATTCCCATTACCTCTCTGTCACTGCAAGAGGATAAACCAAACCTGCATCAAGTGGAACCAACTATCTAGGCCTGGTAAGGTTTAGGAGTATAGCTAGAGCCGTTTCTTGTGGCAGGCGAGGCGTGCATTCGCACGGGGTGCCCGCCGCGGCTTTGGTGGCTCTCTTGGTTCTCCCTCCTCCTCCCCGTCATTTCAGCTCAGGGGTGGAGTTTTGTGTAATGACGCGTCATTACTCAAAATTCCGACCCATAAACAGAGTAGTAATGACGGGGAGGAGGGGGGAGCCAGGACACGGGCTGGCGGGTAAGAAAGCCAGGAGGAGGGAGATGCGGGCCGGTGCGGGTCACAGAGCTGCAGCGCAGAGCAGGAAGCGGGATGAAGAAGACAGCTGGATGGTAGATGCCACTGCAAGCGTAAGTATAACACTCTGTCTCTCTCTCCCCTCTCCCTCTCTTTGTAGAAGGGGACACTTGTCTGCCGTATTGTGGAAACTGGGGACACTTGCCTGCCGTAATGTGTAAAATGGGGACACTTGCCTGCCGTAATGTGTAAAATGGGGACACTTGCCAGCCGTAATGTGTAAAATGGGGACACGTGCCTGCCGTACTGTGTAAAATGGGGACACTTGCCTGCTGTAATGTGTAAAATGGGGACACTTGCCTGCCATAATGTGGAAAATGGGGACTCTTGCCTGCCGTATTGTGGAAAATTTGGACTCTTGCCTGCCGTAATGTGTAAAATGGGGACACTTGCCTGCCGTATTGTGGAAAACGGGGACTCTTGCCTGCCGTATTGTGGAAAATAGGGACACTTGCCTGCCGTAATCTGTAAAATGGGGACACTTGCCTGCCGTAATGTGTAAAATGGGGACTCTTGCCTGCCGTATTGTGTAAAATGGGGACTCTTGCCTGCCGTATTGTGGAAAATGGGGACACTTGCCTGCCGTATTGTGGAAAATGGGGACACTTGCCTGCTGTAATGTGTAAAATGGGGACTCTTGCCTGCCGTATTGTGGAAAATGGGGACTCTTGCTTGCCATAATGTGTAAAATGGGGACACTTGCCTGCCGTAATGTGTAAAATGGGGACTCTTGCCTGCCGTATTGTGTAAAATGGGGACACTTGCCTGCAGTAATGTGTAAAATGGGGACACTTGCCTGCGTAATGTATAAAATGGGGACACTTGACTGCCGTATTGTGTAAAATGGGGACTCGCCTGCATAATGTGTAAAATGGGGACACTTGACTGCCGTATTGTGTAAAATGGGGACTCTTGCCTGCGTAATGTGTAAAATGGGGACACTTGCCTGCCGTATTGTGTAAAATGGGGACTCTTGCCTGCCGTAATGTGGAAAATAGGGACACCTGCCGTATCGTGTAAAATGGGGACTCTTGCCTGCCGTAATGTGGAAAATGGGGACTCTTGCCTGCTGTAATGTGTAAAATGGGGATTTAATGTATCAAGGGCATTGCGGTGTAGGGCATAATATATATTTTTGAATTTTTTTTTCCTGTGCTCACCATGATCTATCGGTGCAAGGTCAAAAACTGGGGTGTAAGGTAGTCTTTTCAGATGAGGCCACGCCCATTTTACAGAGGCCACACCCATTTGACCAAGACCACGCCCCTTCTCCGGGAGCGCGCGCGCCTTCGGCACGCGCATACCTTTTACTTTTATATCTATTGGGGGGGGGGGGGGGGCGCATTTTTTTGTTATGTCAATGGGGGGGGGGGACATTTTTAAATCTCGCACTGGGAGCCAAATTGGCTAGAAACTGCTCTGAGTATAGCACCACTCTCTGTTACCCCATCTAGTTTTTTTTAAAAGTGGCAATCATTTACATAGCATAACCAGGTTGATTTTGCCATGTAATGATTGGCACTTTAAAAAAACAGGAGAACTCTCACGAAATCTTTCACTTTCTGATTCTCACGCCCTATTACATTCACCCCTAGATGCTGGGCCCAGGATCCTGCTGATTACTCACACAGAGGAATTCCTGCGCGAGTAGCTTATGCCACTTTCACATCACAAATATGGGGCCTATTTATCACCATCCGCATACAGGATGCCGATGACAGGTGATAAAATCCCCAAACTCGCACTGCGATAATTGATCAATGTATCAATTATCGCATGCAGGAACAGAGCTTGCGGTCAACCTCTGTCCCTGCGATGACACTCCGCAGCATCATAGGGGTATTTTTCGTAAAAAATATCCAATGTCCTGCTGCGCATGCGCTGCCCCCGCTGACATCGCCACTACCGCCGCCGCCCGGTCGACCCTCCCGTCGCAACTACCCCCGTGTGCCGCGGGCACCATCCCAGAAGATCAATATACCTACCTGACCAGGGAGCCGGTCCGCGCTGCTTCAGGAGGCTGCTGGGCACCGGGTCCTTCTCCTGCACTGTGACCCCCGATGCTGTAAAGTGCGTTGCCATTTTGCAGCATCACTTTACTGCACCGGGGTCACAGTGCAGTATATGGGGGACCCGGCGCTCGGCAGCGTTCACCGGAGCAGCGGACACCGGCTCCCTGGACAGGTGAGTATGTTTTTTGTTTTGTTTTTTACTCTTTTTTTTTATTTCTACACTGTGATCAGCTTGTGTGTCCATCGGACACACGTAGCTGATCACTCTGCCGGGTCCCACTCAGCTTTCTCTGCCAGGGGCAAAAGGGTGTTTATCGCAGTGCTGTCCTGTGAACTCGCCAGCCTGATTGGCTAGTTTAGAGATAAAATGGGTCTATTTATTAAGCCTTGGATGGAGCTAAAGTGGACGGAGATAAATGACCAACCAATCAGGTTCTAACTGTCATTTTCAAACACAGCCTGTGCATAGGTGTGCGCAGGGGGGGTGCCTGGTGCGCACAGGCACCCCCTAATGTCTGGCAGCCCGATCTCACATGCCTGATGCAGCGATCGCCGAGCAGGCTGATTACTGTCCCCTCTGTGCTGCACCCTGTCAGGAATGCATTACTGACTGGATGCCTGGGTTAATCAAGGGTGCCATTGACACCGGCTTTCAAATACCAGCTCCACCATCACAAACAGTGTGATGTGACGTGATTACGTCATGCTACTCGCATGCCCACCCGTCACACCCGCCACATACATACCTCTCTCCTTCTATGCTATGCCAACGCCGGCCACTGATGAGGAGCAGCATGCAGCCAGCGTTCCTCTTAGGAAGACAAATTCAATGCTAGCAGACGGTCTGCAGCAGCATTGACACGTCACTCGTTTTTCCAGCAGCGGCAGTACTAGTCTGCGACTGTCAGTGTCAGTGAGTGACTGACTTGTAAATAAGCTGCTGCAGCTTGCAGGGGAAAGAGAGGGGGAGCCAGACCAGGCTGAGGAGGAGCAGTGTAATTGCAGTGAGTGCCATCAGGGGTGTTTGTTTGGTGCACACCACAACATCTGACAATGTATCTGCTTTATTAGGATTGGTACAAAGATGGATATTTTATATGTGTTTACTAGAGATGAGCGCCTGAAATTTTTCGGGTTTTGTGTTTTGGTTTTGGGTTCGGTTCCGCGGCCGTGTTTTGGGTTCGAACGCGTTTTGGCAAAACCTCACCGAATTTTTTTTGTCGGATTCGGGTGTGTTTTGGATTCGGGTGTTTTTTTCCAAAAACACTAAAAAACAGCTTAAATCATAGAATTTGGGGGTCATTTTGATCCCAAAGTATTATTAACCTCAAAAACCATAATTTACACTCATTTTCAGTCTATTCTGAATACCTCACACCTCACAATATTATTTTTAGTCCTAAAATTTGCACCGAGGTCGCTGTGTGAGTAAGATAAGCGACCCTAGTGGCCGACACAAACACCGGGCCCATCTAGGAGTGGCACTGCAGTGTCACGCAGGATGGCCCTTCCAAAAAACCCTCCCCAAACAGCACATGACGCAAAGAAAAAAAGAGGCGCAATGAGGTAGCTGTGTGAGTAAGATTAGCGACCCTAGTGGCCGACACAAACACCGGGCCCATCTAGGAGTGGCACTGCAGTGTCACGCAGGATGGCCCTTCCAAAAAACCCTCCCCAAACAGCACATGACGCAAAGAAAAAAAGAGGCGCAATGAGGTAGCTGTGTGAGTAAGATTAGCGACCCTAGTGGCCGACACAAACACCGGGCCCATCTAGGAGTGGCACTGCAGTGTCACGCAGGATGTCCCTTCCAAAAAACCCTCCCCAAACAGCACATGACGCAAAGAAAAAAAGAGGCGCAATGAGGTAGCTGTGTGAGTAAGATTAGCGACCCTAGTGGCCGACACAAACACCGGGCCCATCTAGGAGTGGCACTGCAGTGTCACGCAGGATGGCCCTTCCAAAAAACCCTCCCCAAACAGCACATGACGCAAAGAAAAAAAGAGGCGCAATGAGGTAGCTGTGTGAGTAAGATTAGCGACCCTAGTGGCCGACACAAACACCGGGCCCATCTAGGAGTGGCACTGCAGTGTCACGCAGGATGTCCCTTCCAAAAAACCCTCCCCAAACAGCACATGACGCAAAGAAAAAAAGAGGCTTTTTACTGATATTTGGTGTTTTGGATTTGACATGCTCTGTACTATGACATTGGGCATCGGCCTTGGCAGACGACGTTGCTGGCATTTCATCGTCTCGGCCATGACTAGTGGCAGCAGCTTCAGCACGAGGTGGAAGTGGATCTTGATCTTTCCCTAATTTTGGAACCTCAACATTTTTGTTCTCCATATTTTAATAGGCACAACTAAAAGGCACCTCAGGTAAACAATGGAGATGGATGGATTGGATACTAGTATACAATTATGGACGGGCTGCCGAGTGCCGACACAGAGGTAGCCACAGCCGTGAACTACCGCACTGTACTGTGTCTGCTGCTAATATATAGACTGGTTGATAAAGAGATAGTATACTCGTAACTAGTATGTATGTATAAAGAAAGAAAAAAAAACCACGGTTAGGTGGTATATACAATTATGGACGGGCTGCCGAGTGCCGACACAGAGGTAGCCACAGCCGTGAACTACCGCACTGTACACTGGTTGATAAAGAGATAGTAGTATACTCGTAACAACTAGTATGACACTATGACGACGGTATAAAGAATGAAAAAAAAACCACGGTTAGGTGGTATATATTATAATAATAATACAATTATGGATGGACGGACTGCCTGCCGACTGCCGACACAGAGGTAGCCACAGCCGTGAACTACCGCACTGTACACTGGTTGATAAAGAGATAGTAGTATACTCGTAACAACTAGTATGACACTATGACGACGGTATAAAGAATGAAAAAAAAACCACGGTTAGGTGGTATATATTATAATAATAATACAATTATGGATGGACGGACTGCCTGCCGACTGCCGACACAGAGGTAGCCACAGCCGTGAACTACCGCACTGTACACTGGTTGATAAAGAGATAGTAGTATACTCGTAACAATTAGGATGACACTATGACGGTATAAAGAATGAAAAAAAAACCACGGTTAGGTGGTAGGTATATAATAATAAATAATACAATTCTGGTCGGACGGACTGCCTGCCGTGTGCCGACACAGAGGTAGCCACAGCCGTGAACTACCGCACTGTACACTGGTTGATAAAGAGATAGTAGTATACTCGTAACAATTAGGATGACACTATGACGGTATAAAGAATGAAAAAAAAACCACGGTTAGGTGGTAGGTATATAATAATAAATAATACAATTCTGGTCGGACGGACTGCCTGCCGTGTGCCGACACAGAGGTAGCCACAGCCGTGAACTACCGCACTGTACACTGGTTGATAAAGAGATAGTAGTATACTCGTAACAATTAGGATGACACTATGACGGTATAAAGAATGAAAAAAAAACCACGGTTAGGTGGTAGGTATATAATAATAAATAATACAATTCTGGTCGGACGGACTGCCTGCCGTGTGCCGACACAGAGGTAGCCACAGCCGTGAACTACCGCACTGTACACTGGTTGATAAAGAGATAGTAGTATACTCGTAACAATTAGGATGACACTATGACGGTATAAAGAATGAAAAAAAAACCACGGTTAGGTGGTAGGTATATAATAATAAATAATACAATTCTGGTCGGACGGACTGCCTGCCGTGTGCCGACACAGAGGTAGCCACAGCCGTGAACTACCGCACTGTACTGTGTCTGCTGCTAATATAGACTGGTTGATATTTAAAGAGATATTAGTAGTATACAACAATACTATACTGGTGGTCAGGCACTGGTCACCACTCCTGCAGCAAAAGTGTGCACTGTTAATTAATATAATTGTACTCCTGGCTCCTGCTAACAACCTGCAGTGCTCCCCAGTCTCCCCCACAATTAATTATAAGCTTTTAATTTATACATTGATGACTGTGCAGCACACTGGGCTGAGCTGAGTGCACACAGACTGAGTCACACTGTGTGACTGACTGTGCTGTGTATCGTTTTTTTTTTCAGGCAGAGAACGGATATAGCAGAGAGAAGTGAACGGATATATTATATTAAATAAAAGTTAACTAGCAACTGCACTGGTCACTGACTGTGGTAAACTAACTCTGTCTGCGACTCTGCACAATCTCTCTCTATCTAATCTATCTATCTCTATTCTAATGGAGAGGACGCCAGACACGTCCTCTCCCTATCAATCTCAATGCACGAGTGAAAATGGCGGCGACGCGCGGCTCCTTATATAGAATCCGAGTCTCGCGATAGAATCCGAGCCTCGCGAGAATCCGACAGCGTCATGATGACGTTCGGGCGCGCTCGGGTTAACCGAGCAAGGCGGGAAGATCCGAGTCGCTCGGACCCGTGGAAAAAAAAGTGAAGTTCGTGCGGGTTCGGATTCAAAGAAACCGAACCCGCTCATCTCTAGTGTTTACCATCAATAGATGGAACTAAACACGCCCAAAAGGCGGTGCTAGACCCCCCTCCCCCCCCCCCCCCCCGACGGTGCACCCCCTAAGAAAATGTGCTGCGCACGCCAGTGAGCCTGTGACTTGGCAGTTAGGAGCTGATTGGCTGGTACTTTATCTCCATCAACTTTATCTCCATCCAAGGCTTAGTAAATAGAACCCAAAGTTCCCAGGCTGTTATTTGAACTGAACAGTACACTGGTAAAGAGAACATTTGCAGACTATAAGATCCCTATTATAACAAGGTGGGGAGGAAATATGGCGCCAGAAACTAGCAGTGCAGACATTGGCATAAAAGGTGCCGGAACGGAACTGGCACTATAATCTATGGCATGGGTCTTCAACTTGTGGCCGTACAGCTGCTGTAAGACTACACATCCCAGCATGCCCTGCCACAGTTTTGCTATAAAGGTATGCTAAAACTGATGCAGAGCATGCTGGGGTGTGTAGTTCCACAGCAGCTGGAGGGCCGCAGGTTGAAAACCCATGATCCATGGTATCTCTGCCAGGCGAAGTGTGATGTGACTGCATCTGGTGAGACAGACCTCGCCCAAACTGGATCTTGTGGCCCAGTTTGGAACCCTTCTTCTCCTCACTCTCAGACAGGCCCATTACAGCCTAAACAGGTAACGGAGCATCAGTGTCTGCATGACCTGTCCAAACTGTAACAGACAAGGGGGGGGGGAGATGTATCAAACCATGGAGATAAATAAAGTACCAACCAAGCATCTCCTGACTGTCACAGGCTGTGTTTGAAAAATGATAGGAGCTCATTGGTTGGTACCTTATCTCTCTCCAAGCTGTGATTGGAGAGAAATAAAGTACAGTAACTAGCTGCGGATGTAGACCCACTATGTTTCTAGCAATGGTAACTGGCTTATCTAAGGCACAATGTCTAAAGAATGTCTATTCATTGCCAGTCTCACCCACTAAGAGGTGAATGACTTTGCAGTGTCCTGACCCCCAGTTTCACACCTCTAGACAACTGCTGACACAAGAAAGATGAGAAAACAATGGATAGTTATGGTTTTTTAATGTCACTCATTTTATATCAACAGCCTAACCCTATTTCCACCACTTGATCTTACTATGTGACTGAAACATCTTTGTACATCAAGAAGAGACAATGGCTCTCATTCCGAGTTGTTCGCTCGCTAGCTGCTTTTAGCAGCATTGCACACGCTAAGCCGCCGCCTACTGGGAGTGTATCTTAGGATAGCAGAATTGCGAACGAAAGATTTGCAGAATTGCGAATAGAAATTTCTTTGCAGTTTCTGAGTAGCTCGAGACTTACTCTGCCACTGCGATCAGTTCAGTCAGTTTCGTTCCTGGTTTGATGTCACAAACACGCCCAGCGTTCACCCAGACACTCCCCCGTTTCTTCAGACACTCCCGCGTTTTTCCCAGAAACGGCAGTGTTTTTTCCGCACACACCCATAAAACGGCCATTTTCCGCCCCGAAACACCCACTTCCTGTCAATCACATTCCGATCACCAGAACGATTAAATTTCTTCGTTAGGCCATGAGTAAAATACCAAACTCTTTTGCAAATTTACTTGGCGCAGTCGCACTGCGAATGTTGCGCATGCGCAGTTTGCGACTAATCGCTCCATTGCGAAAAAATCTTACGAGCGAACAACTCGGAATGAGGGCCAATAGGGGGTAATTCTGAGTTGATCGCAGCAGGAATTTTGTTAGCAGTTGGGCAAAACCATGTGCACTGCAGGGGGGACAGATATAACATTTGCAGAGAGAGTTAGATTTGGGTGGGTTATTTTGTTTCTGTGCAGGGTAAATACTGGCTGCTTTATTTTTACACTGCAATTTAGATTGCAGATTGAACACACCCCACCCAAATCTAACTCTCCCTACACATGTTATATCTCCCCCCCCCCCTGCACTGCACATGGTTTTGCCCAACTGCTAACAAAATTCCTGCTGCGATCAACTCAGAATTAGGCCCAATGCTTTAAAAGATTAGACTAAGCTGTCAGCTACGTATCAATAGATACTTAAGAGTCAGTTGTCACAGGTCTGCATTAAGGGGCTGATTCTGATTTGCGCACAAGCCACACTGCGCCCGGATCTTGCATATTTCACCCTACTTTGCAGGCGCAAAGCAAAAAATTGGCTTCTGTGCATCAAGTATCCGCAAATGGTCAGCGCTGACTAGTGCATAGGGATTGGTCTGTCTGCCAACGAATCACACTTTCCGTGAAGCTGCTTTCGTTCCTGGACTGTAACTGGGTGTTAACCATAAGATTGCACTGAACTCTACTGTTTCTTGGGAGTGTCATGAGATTGCCATGGCCGTGTAAACTGACTTCTTCACGTGATCGAAGCATGCGGACGGAAATGGAACGCCTGTTTCAGCCTCAACTTTTCCGTAGCATTGTTGTAGTATAAGCCCCTATAGTAATGATGATGGCTGCGGATGCGGGACAGGCTTCCACAGTTAGTATACAAAAATCAGATTCTTGCATCAGTATAAACTAGTAAGTAGGCAGCCATACAGTAAAGTTGAGTTTAGACTATTTAGCAGCCAGTCTTACAGATCCTAAAGTCAATGAACTTGATAAATTGCTAAGACTTAATCAATGAATATTGTTCTACTGTAGCATTCTTTGCCCACCCTTAGAAGAATATGTTATAATTCTGTTACTACAAGCCAACGCCAAAAGGCTCGCCCTAATGAATCTGTCACAGGTCCTATTGATTGACATGCCAGTGTAAGTGAGACATGTGATTCCGATTGACTTCCTAATTACTCCTACTGTGATGTCTCACCAACTGGTGAGGCCAGAGGTTAATAGTTTTGATGTTCAGCCATTGCAGCCTCTGGATGCTACAGTTAAATGCACTCCCTGCAAGTCAATATCTGAATCAGGATCTCAAGGCTATAGCAAAGAGGATCAATTAAACCCCTTTCGCTAGTCTTCAGCTGCGTCTGACAAGAGTATGATGAGAAGACGATTAACTCCATCACTGCCGCAGGGATATTTTATGCATTGCTAAGCAATAAACTATAAGCCAATCCGATTGCACAGACTCTGCAATGCAAAATACTCTGTGGACGAACTTTCCACTTCATTTAGTATTGCAGCTACCTCGGGCAAAATTTACTAAAGTTCAATTTTGATGATTCAAGGGATTTGACATTCTGTTTCCATTCGATTGCCATTCGATTTGGGTTGAACAGATTTTCTGAAGACCAAATCGAATGTCAAATCGATTCTATTGCCAGATTCAACTTACACCCCAATACAAATCGAATTTCTAAAAAAACATTGATGTTTTCCCATAGCCCAACATAGAATCTCCTCATTTACTATAGTTCGATTTGAAATCTAACTCTAAATCAAACTCCAAATCGAACCTCAAATCCCCAAATGTTTAGAATGATGGTTTTGGCTTCTAAATCCATTCTAATGGTAGGAAATTGATAGTGATTACTTTTTAAGTACCCAAAAGCATGTAGGGCAGTGTGGAAGTAGTAATAATGGCTGACCAAGGTTATGGTATGTTGTGCACCTACCTGCACAATGCAAATCACCACCTGACTGAGATAGCCCTGGAAGATCAATCAGAGCACCATCAGCAGCTTAATGAGTTGAATAGTGCACATATTTATATTTATAGACATCATACTTATTCCATTATTGTGCAATAGATAGCACCAGAGTACAATATTGGGCAATTTGGCTGGAAAATATATAGACATTTAAAATCAAGAGTGTTGTAACTGGCTATCCTGATCCAACCCATGATTCCTACATCTTCAGCAAATCATCCCTGTCTGCAAAAAATCTTGTGGAACAAATGCCAGAGGGATGATTGTTGTGTAAGACACCAGTATGTGCTAATAAAGCTAATAGTAAATGTTACTATACTGTTCTAATTTGTTCCCATTCCACCAAAAAAAGGTTATTTAGGCTATGGTTGGTGCTCTTGGCTTCTGGCTCCATTGTCAAATCCATAAACTCCTGCTGAGCATATGTATAAAGAGGCACATATAGCCACCCAATCCATGACATAATCTTTGTTTTTTTTATAAAAATGTATTCAAAAGGCATATCATTATATAATTTGGCAAAATGTTCGATATTGTGCTCTGCTGCCGTTTATTGCATAATCGCACTTTAAATAAACCACTCCCCAAAAATTATGCAATAAACAGAGAGCAGGCAAAGGTTAATTTTTTTTAGCAACAACTGAATATGTGTGCACAGAAAGTGGAAGGCAGGCAGGAAGGCAGATTAGGGCTAAACTTAGTGTCAACTATTTCAGCTGTAAGTATTGGTAAAAATAAATAAATAAATAATAATAATAATAATAAAAATGAATCATCATTTAGGTCTTCGTGCATAAAACAGTGTAAAGAGGGAGCTTCCCCTTTAATTAGTGTGCATGTGATACATTTGGACCAATAGGAAGCAATGAGGAAGTTCTGTTCGATTATGCTAGGGATTTTAATGGGGATTTGAGGTTCAACTTGGTAAGGGATTTCATAAATTCCTTCCCAAAATCGATTTTTAGTGAATAAGGAAATTAAAAAAAAATTCAGTTACTCAAAAGGAATCGATTTCAATGAATTTTGAAGATTCATAAAATGCTTTTCAAAATCAAATTTTAGTTAATATAACCCCTGGGCTGAATTAAGTAAGTTATGTTTACATATACTCTTCTCATCAATGAATTACACAAACTCAGGTAGTAAAGTATACACGAACCCAGGTAGTACTATATAGGAAGGTCTCAAAACATACTCTTTATAGCAATCTGAAAACGATAGACCCATAAAGTTACAATGGTTAACGTTAAACTACTGTCTACACACACAGTGGTTGCTGCCCTGTTGTAGGCGGGACTAAAGCTCCTGGTGATACGAAATGCAGCTTCATCAGGAACCAGTGACATAACTGAGGTTCCATAGTGTTGTTATTTATTGGATTGTGGTTGTTTCAAATTAATTTGTAGAACACAATACTTGAAGTTTACTCATGGAAGCAATTTACTATGATGACATTTACTGTAAGGGCAAACTCAGGATTTCTAAAGGGGGTTTCTAAATACAATCCACAGTCTCCCACTCTGTGGATCATCGGAGCAAGTGCGGAAGTCTTGTGGGGTGGTAGAATAACCTA
This sequence comes from Pseudophryne corroboree, assembly GCF_028390025.1. Lineage (NCBI taxonomy): Eukaryota > Metazoa > Chordata > Amphibia > Anura > Myobatrachidae > Pseudophryne > Pseudophryne corroboree. The sequence continues at coordinate 42,851,931 of NC_086444.1, read as the reverse complement.
GCACAGACCCTGGTCTTTTTACACATTGGATAGTGTGTAGAATACAATATCAATAAGAAATACTATAGATAGTCTCTAGTATAGGCTTTATAAAACATAATTAACTATAATAAATAAGTGGTCAGGAAAAGGTTAAACATCCCATACTAAATAAATATACAAACATAATAGAACCAGTAGGAGACAGATCTGCACTTTCTAAGCACACATTCTCCCACCTCCTGGTAAGGCTCCTGTCTCTTCTTCCTGGCAGCTACTCTCTGGTCCAGTGCAGTGATTGAGTACTCAGAGCCACACACACAGTAAACCTGGCAGAATAAGCTGCTACCACTGGGCATGTGCAGCAGCTCTGCTCTGTCCCTTAAACTGCACTGGTGGCAGCTCTAGCAATCCTATTATATACTATTGCTATTGTAGTCATAATTTCAGCTGCTGGTCAGGTGGAGGGGGGTTTCCAGGCAACTGGCAACCTAGATTTATACACTAGTTTTATTTTGTCATCCTACAAAGTGGTTTGAATTAAAAATACTTTTCTCTGACGTCCTAGTGGATGCTGGGGACTCCGTAAGGACCATGGGGAATAGCGGCTCCGCAGGAGACTGGGCACAACTAAGAAAGATTTAGGACTACCTGGTGTGCACTGGCTCCTCCCTCTATGCCCCTCCTCCAGACCTCAGTTAGAATTTTGTGCCCGGCCGAGCTGGTTGCACACTAGGGGCTCTCCTGAGCTCTTAGAAAGAAAGTATATTTAGGTTTTTTATTTTCAGTGAGATCTGCTGGCAACAGACTCACTGCTACGAGGGACTGAGGGGAGAAGAAGCGAACCTACCTGCTTGCAGCTAGCTTGGGCTTCTTAGGCTACTGGACACCATTAGCTCCAGAGGGATCGAACACAGGCCCAGCCTCGGTCGTCCGGTCCCGGAGCCGCGCCGCCGTCCCCCTTGCAGAGCCAGAAGCAAGAAGAACGTCCAGAAAATCGGCGTCTGAAAACTCCGGTCTTCATTAAGGTAGCGCACAGCACTGCAGCTGTGCGCCATTGCTCCCCATGCACACCACACACTCCGGTCACTGATGGGTGCAGGGCGCTGGGGGGGGGGGCGCCCTGGGCTGCAATAAGAGTACCTTATATTGGCAAATAAACACATAATATAGTCAGCAAGACTATATATGTGTAAAATCCCCTGCCAAAAATATCCTGAAAAAAGCGGGAGAAGTCCCCTGGGAAGGGGGCGGGGCTATCTCCCTCAGCACACTGGCGCCATTTCCTCTCACAGCTCCGCTGGAAGGACGCTCCCCAGGCTCTCCCCTGCAGTTTCCAGGCTCAATAGGGTAAAAAAGAGAGGGGGGGCACTAAATTTAGGCGCAAACTGTGTATTATAGCAGCTATAGGGGACAAATCACTGTGTGTAGTGTGTATCCCTGCATTATATAGCGCTGTGGTGTGTGCTGGCATACTCTCTCTCTGTCTCCCCAAAGGACTTTGTGGGGTCCTGTCCTCAGTCAGAGCATTCCCTGTGTGTGTGCGGTGTGTCGGTACGGCTGTGTCGACATGTTTGTTGAGGAGGCTTATGTGGAGGCGGAGCAGGTGCCGATAAATGTGATGTCACCCCCTGCGGGGTCGACACCTGAATGGATGGAAATGTAGAAGGAATTACGCGACAGTGTCAACTCCTTACATAAAAGGTTTGACGACATAACAGATGTGGGACAGCCGGCTTCTCTGCCCGTGCCTGCCCAGGCGTCTCAAAAGCCATCAGGGGCTCTAAAACGCCCACTACCTCATATGGCAGACACAGATGTCGACACGGATACTGACTCCAGTGTCGACGACGATGAGACTAGTGTACATTCCAATAGAGCCACTCGTTATATGATTACGGCAATGAAAAATGTGTTGCACATTTCTGATATTACCCCAGGTACCACAGAAAAGCTACCAGTGGTTTTTCCCCCATCTGATGAATTAAATGAAGTGTGTGAAGAAGCGTGGGCTTCCCCCGATAAGAAACTGGTAATTTCTAAAAAGTTACTAATGGCGTACCCTTTCCCGCCAGAGGACAGGTCACGTTGGGAGACATCCCCTAGGGTGGATAAAGCGCTCACACGTCTGTCAAAAAAGGTGGCACTACCGTCTCCGGACACGGCCGCCCTAAAGGAGCCTGCGGATAGAAAGCAGGAGGCTATCCTGAAGTCTGTATATACACACTCAGGAATAATACTGAGACCGGCTATTGCTTCAGCATGGATGTGCAGTGCTGCAGCTGCGTGATCAGATTCCCTGTCGGAAAACATTGATACCCTAGACAGGGACACTATATTGCTAACTGTAGAGCATATTAAAAACGCTGTCTTATTCATGAGAGATGCACAGAGGGATATTTGCCGGCTGGCATCTAAAATAAACGCAATGTCCATTTCTGCCAGGAGAGGATTGTGGACTCGGCAGTGGACAGGAGATGCAGATTCCAAAAGGCACATGGAAGTTTTGCCTTACAAGGGTGAGGAGTTGTTTGGGGATGGTCTCTCGGACCTCGTTTCCACAGCCAAAGAAAGCACCGTATTATCAGGTACAGTCCTTTCGGCCCCAGAAAGGCAAGCGGGTTAGAGGCGCGTCCTTTCTGCCCAGAGGCAGAGGTAGAGGGAAAAAGCTGCAACATACAGCCAGTTCCCAGGAACAAAAGTCCTCCCCCGCTTCCTCTAAGTCCACCGTATGACGCTGGGGCTCCACAGGCGGAGCCAGGTACGGTGGGGGCCCGTCTCAAGAACTTCAGCGACCAGTGGGCTCGCTCACGGGTGGAACCCTGGATTCTACAAGTAGTATCTCAGGGGTACAAGCTGGAATTCGAGACGTTTCCCCCTCGCCGTTTCCTCAAATCTGCCTTGCCGACAGCTCCCCCGGACAGGGAGGTAGTGCTGGAGGCGATTCACAAGCTGTATTCTCAGCAGGTGATAATCAAGGTACCCCTCCTTCAACAAGGACGGGGTTAATATTCCACAATGTTTGTGGTACCGAAACCGGACAGTTCGGTGAGACCCATTTTAAATTTAAAATCCTTGAACACTTATATAAGAAGGTTCAAGTTCAAGATGGAATCGCTCAGGGCGGTGATTGCAAGCCTGGACGAGGGGGTTTACTTGGTATCACTGGACATCAAGGATGCTTACCTGCATGTCCCCATTTACCCTTCTCACCAGGAGTACCTCAGATTTGTGGTACAGGACTGTCATTACCAATTCCAGACGTTGCCGTTTGGTCTGTCCACGGCACCGAGGGTATTTACCAAGGTAATGGCCGAAATGATGATACTCCTTCGGAAAAAGGGAGTTTTAATTATCCCGTACTTGGACGATCTCCTTATAAAGGCGAGGTCCAGGGAACAGTTGTTGATCGGAGTAGCACTAGCTCGGGAAGTGCTACAACAGCACGGCTGGATCCTGAATATTCCAAAGTCGCAGCTGGTTCCTACAACGCGTCTACTGTTCCTGGCGATGGTTCTGGACACAGAAAAGAAAAAAGTGTTTCTCCCGGAGGAGAAGGCCAAGGAGTTGTCATCTCTAGTCAGAGACTCCTAAAACCAAAACAGGTGTCGGTGCACCACTGCACGCGAGTCCTGGGAAAGATGGTGGCTTCTTACGAAGCAATTCCATTCGGAAGGTTCCATGCAAGGATCTTTCAGTGGGATCTGTTGGACAAGTGGTCCGGATCGCATCTTCAGATGCATCGGCTGATAACCCTGTCTCCAAGGGTCAGGGTGTCACTGCTGTGGTGGCTGCAGAGTGCTCATCTTCTAGAGGGCCGCAGATTCGGCATACAGGACTGGATCCTGGTGACCACGGATGCCAGCCTTCGAGGTTGGGGGGCAGTCACACAGGGAAGAAACTTCCAGGGACAATGGTCGAGTCAGGAGACTTCCCTACACATAAATATTCTGGAACTAAGGGCCATTTACAATGCCCTAAGTCAGGCAAGACCCCTGCTTTAACACCAGCCGGTGCTGATCCAGTCAGACAACATCACGGCGGTCGCCCATGTAAACCGACAGGGCGGCACAAGAAGCAGGATGGCGATGGCAGAAGCCACAAGGATTCTCCGATGGGCGGAAAATTATGTGTTAGCACTGTCAGCAGTGTTCATTCCCGGAGTGGAAAACTGGGAAGCAGACCTTCTCAGCAGACACGACCTCCACCCGGGAGAGTGGGGACTTCATCCAGAAGTCTTCCAAATGATTGTACACCGGTGGGAAAGGCCACAGGTGGACATGATGGCGTCCCGCCTCAACAAAAAGCCAAAAAGATATTGCGCCAGGTCAAGGGACCCTCAGGCGATAGCTGTGGACGCTCTAGTGACACCGTGGATGTACCATTCGGTTTATGTGTTCCCTCCTCTGCCTCTCATACCCAAGGTACTGAGAATAATAAGAAGGAGAGGAGTAAGAACTATACTTGTGGTTCCGGATTGGCCAAGAAGAGCTTGGTACCCAGAACTTCAAGAAATGATCTCAGAGGACCCATGGCCTCTGCCGCTCAGACAGGACCTGCTGCAGCAGGGGCCCTGTCTGTTCCAAGACTTACCGCGGCTGCATTTGACGGCATGGCGGTTGAACACCGGATCCTAAAAGAAAAGGGCATTCCAGAGGAAGTCATCCCGACGCTGATTAAAGCTAGGAAGGAGGTGACCGCAAACCATTAGCACCACATATGGCGAAAATATGTTGCGTGGTGTGAGGCCAGAAGGGCCCCAACGGAGGAATTTCAGCTGGGTCGATTTCTGCACTTCCTACAGTCAGGGGTGACTATGGGCCTCAAATTAGGTTCCATTAAGGTCCAGATTTCGGCTCTGTCGATTTTCTTCCAAAAAGAACTGGCTTCACTGCCTGAAGTTCAGACGTTTGTTAAAGGAGTGCTGCATATTCAGCCCCCTTTTGTGCCTCCAGTGGCACCATGGGATCTCAACGTGGTGTTGAATTTCCTTAAGTCACATTGGTTTGAGCCACTTAAAACCGTGGAACTAAAATATCTCACGTGGAAAGTGGTCATGCTGTTGGCCTTGGCTTCGGCCAGGCGTGTGTCAGAATTGGCGGCTTTGTCATGTAAAAGCCCTTATCTGATTTTCCATATGGATAGGGCAGAATTGAGGAGTCGTCCCCAATTTCTTCCTAAGGTGGTATCAGCTTTTCATTTGAACCAACCTATTGTGGTGCCTGCGGCTACTAAGGACTTGGAGGATTCCAAGTTGCTGGACGTAGTCAGGGCCCTGAAAATCTATGTTTCCAGGACGGCTGGAGTCAGGAAAACTGACTCGCTATTTATCCTGTATGCGCCCAACAAGTTGGGTGCTCCTGCTTCAAAGCAGTCTATTACTCGCTGGATCTGTAGTACGATTCAACTTGCACATTCTGCGGCTGGACTGCCGCATCCTAAATCTGTAAAAGCCGATTCCACGAGGAAAGTGGGCTCTTCTTGGGCGGCTGCCCAAGGGGTATCGGCTTTACAACTTTGCCGAGCTGCTACTTGGTCGGGTTCAAACACATTTGCTAAATTCTACAAGTTTGATACCCTGGCTGAGGAGGACCTTGAATTTGCTCATTCGGTGCTGCAGAGTCATCCGCACTCTCCCGCCCGTTTGGGAGCTTTGGTATAATCCCCATGGTCCTTACGGAGTCCCCAGCATCCACTAGGACGTCAGAGAAAATAAGAATTTACTCACCGGTAATTCTATTTCTCGTAGTCCGTAGTAGATGCTGGGCGCCCATCCCAAGTGCGGGTTGTCTGCAATACTTGTATATAGTTATTGCCTAACTAATGGGTTGTTGTTATGAGCCATCTGTTCGTGAGGCTCAGTTGTTGTTCATACTGTTAACTGGATATAGTATCACGAGTTGTACGGTGTGATTGGTGTGGCTGGTATGAGTCTTACCCGGGATTCCAAATCCCTTCCTTATTGTGTCAGCTCTTCCGGGCACAGTTTCCTAACTGAGGTCTGGAGGAGGGGCATAGAGGGAGGAGCCAGTGCACACCAGGTAGTCCTAAATCTTTCTTAATTGTGCCCAGTCTCCTGCGGAGCCGCTATTCCCCATGGTCCTTACGGAGTCCCCAGCATCCACTACGGACTACGAGAAATAGAATTACCGGTGAGTAAATTCTTATTTTTACCTAAATGGTTCTGTTTCTAAATTTGGTCTTGACACACTGATCTGCAGTCCTATATGCAGGACTAATTTCATTGGGGTTCTCCCCTCGTCATAGAGAATTGGGTAAATGGAACAGGAAATTAAAAAAAAAAATTTAAATGACTTTATAGAGACAGACCTATACAATGAAATACATAAGAGGAGAGCAGGTGTCGGTGCGCTGCACCAGCTGTGGTGGAATCAGGTGCTGTGTGACAGCTGAAAATAAAATGTGCTTGTATACTGTGGTTATGTCAGACTGTTTAGTATAAATATCAAGGTATTACATGTACACATTATATATATATATATATATATATATATACTCCTCCAACGATAACGCGGCACTCCATGGGACTCGTCTCAAACGTGCTTTATTTACGTTGTGTTAACATCAACATGTTTCGAGGCCGCAGCCTCTTCCTCAGGACTCACCGACAAACAAATAACAAACACACAAAAAGACATTTAAATACCTGATAGCCCTCCTGTTCTCCCGCTGCAGCCGCCGAGTGTCCACGGCTGCCTCACTTCCGGGTAGACGCAAGCGGATGTTGCCAAGCAACTTTCTGCTTGCGTTCCAGCATGAGGAAACCAACCCTTACATCATCGAACGGCGCTGTCAGTGGACAGGGCTGGGGGAGAACAGACAAATAAAACCACATAAAAACATATGCCTAAAAACAGCGTTCTTAGTCTTCATATAGGGCTATATCACATACTACTCTCATATCAGTATATGAACCATAGCCACATCAATTACCGCCCCCGCTTACTCCAGAAGTGCCCAGACGTGCAATACCCCATCCGTTAAGATATACAGCTCATCACCCTGTAAATAATTTCTCATTACTTGGAATATACGCCCCTGTATCTAATTACAAGAGACTATTCCAGTTAATTTTATCGTTTAATCCTTTTGGGGTAATAGTGTCGAGGCGAACAATCCATCTTGCCTCTGTGACAATTAAGGATTTCGCCCGATCTCCCCCTCGGGGGGAATCTGGTACATGGTCAATTAGGAAATATTTCAGATCAGCTAAAGAGTGACCCATCCTTCTAAAATGGCGGGCCACCGGTTGGTCATTAGCTTTTCCTTTTAATGACAAGTGAATTGCCGACCTCTGTAGAGCCATCCTCTCGCGAGATCTGGCCCACATAGTACAAGCCACAAGGGCATGTGATCACGTAAAGCACAAAGGATGAGGTACACGTGAGTACATGTCGGATATCATATCTTTTTGGTGAGTGAGGGTGCTGAAAGGTTTTGCACGTTACCATAAATCTATAGGTAGTACAGTTATGACAGCTGTATCAACCAGCTGGTTTAACATATACATTGGGCATCCGAGGGATGCCTCTCCCCGTAATATCCGTGATCATAAGTCTATCCTTAAGGTTCCGACCTCTCCTGAATGCTGCAAGAGGGCGTACATCCCTGAAACATGGCAAATCCCTATCTGTAGCCACAATCGGCCAGAGGGCCTTTGTGGCATGTTTAATTACCGGACTAGTTGTAGAGAAACTACTGGCCCATGGTAGATCTTTACCAGGCCTACTACTACGTGGTTGCATCAATCGTGATTGCGGCATACTCAATACTTGTTGTTTATTAGCCAACAGCATCTTAGGGTCGTATCCTCTGATCGTGAATTTAGTTATCAAATCATCAATGGTGGCAGAAGCTTTTACTGTGTCACTAGTTATTCGAGCCACCCGCATCATTTGGGATAGAGGCAAACCCTGCTTGAGTGGTAATGGATGATGGCTAGATGCCAGAAGAAAAGTATTTCTATCCACATCTTTGTTAAATACTTCTGTTTCGATAATACCCTCCTGGATCGTCACCTGTACATCTAAAAAATGTGCCTGCACTTCACTGCACACATAGGTAAATTTAATAGCAGACGTGCTACCATTAATCTCTTCCATTACAGCCGTAAACCGTTCCACACTACCCGACCACAACAAGAAAATATCATCGATGTATCTGGTAAATAATTTAATACACCCAGATGCCATCGGATGATTCAGGAGCAATTTTTCTTCTTGCTCAAACATATAGACGTTGGCGTACGATGGGGCCACAGGTGACCCCATCACACACCCTCGTCGCTGCAAGTAGTAATGACCATCATATAGAAAATAGTTCCTATACAAAGTTAATTCCAGCAACTTTAAAAATAAATCATGGTCAAATAAACTTGGATCAAGGAATTGTGCTAGAAAATTCCTCATGGATGCCAACCCTCCCTCATGGGGTATTGATGTATACAGGCTGCATACATCCAGGCAGCACATCAATATGCCTTTATGGACCTCAGGGATGTTCCGTAGCAGTTTCAGAAATTCAGTCGCATCTTTCAGGAAAGCGTCTTTTCTTAGTAATAGGGGTTGCAAGAGATGGTCCAGGAGCTGTGCCGTCGGGTGGTATAGGGATCCACGAGCTGATATAATAGGACGACCCGGCGGGGTCTTACTATCCTTGTGAAGTTTAGGTAAAGTGTATAATACCGGGACTCTCGGATGGTCCACATCCAACACTTTACCGATCTTTGATGTAATATGATTTTCCTGAATGGCTGACCTCAAAATGTCCCGTAGCTCTTTCTGGAATTTCCCTGTCGGATTGCCCGGTAATTGACTATATACTCCCTCTTCATCTAACTGACGTTTAATTTCTTAACGATACTCGTGAATATCCTGCACCACGATGGCCCCGCCTTTATCGGCGGGCCTAATGATGATATCTTCATATGTGCCGAGATTTTTTAGTGCCATGGATTCCTCTCTCGACAAGTTCTTCCTAATTTTGCCCGGTGCCGCAGTAAATTTTGTGACAGATTCTTGTAATAGGCGGTCAAACGTTTTTAACGACTGATTCATGGACACTGGATCAAACTTGGACCTTGATTTCCCTTTAAGAAAGGTGTCAAATACTGAAGGTTCTACCGCCAAAGTCTGATGCTGGAAATACTCCTTCAATCTGAGGTTTCTTGAAAATCTATGGTGATCAAGTTTCCACGTAAAGTCATCATGAGTGTTAGTGGGTACAAACGAAAGACCTTTTTGAAGTACCTGTATTTCCATTGCAGTGAGCTCTCTTTTGGATAAATTAAAGATTAGGCTATCTTTTTTCGGAGATGGCCCCTTTAGAGAAGGGATTGGCCACCCAAAAAGGTGGAGGAAGACCACCCGCAGGGGCGGGCAAAATCAAAGAGGCAAGAGAATCAGAAGGAATCCCTCTCGAAAAAAGATAGCCTAATCTTTAATTTATCCAAAAGAGAGCTCACTGCAATGGAAATACAGGTACTTCAAAAAGGTCTTTCGTTTGTACCCACTAACACTCATGATGACTTTACGTGGAAACTTGATCACCATAGATTTTCAAGAAACCTCCGATTGAAGGAGTATTTCCAGCATCAGACTTTGGCGGTAGAACCTTCAGTATTTGACACCTTTCTTAAAGGGAAATCAAGGTCCAAGTTTGATCCAGTGTCCATGAATCCGTCGTTAAAAACGTTTGACCGCCTATTACAAGAATCTGTCACAAAATTTACTGCGGCACCGTGCAAAATTAGGAAGAACTTGTCGAGAGAGGAATCCATGGCGCTAAAAAATCTCGGCACATATGAAGATATCATCATTAGGCCCGCCGATAAAGGCGGGGCCATCGTGGTGCAGGATATTCACGAGTATTGTTTAGAAATTAAACGTCAGTTAGATGAAGAGGGAGTATATAGTCAATTACCGGGCAATCCGACAGGGAAATTCCAGAAAGAGCTACGGGACATTTTGAGGTCAGCCATTCAGGAAAATCATATTACATCAAAGATCGGTAAAGTGTTGGATGTGGACCATCCGAGAGTCCCGGTATTATACACTTTACCTAAACTTCACAAGGATAGTAAGACCCCGCCGGGTCGTCCTATTATATCAGCTCGTGGATCCCTATACCACCCGACGGCACAGCTCCTGGACCATCTCTTGCAACCCCTATTACTAAGAAAAGACGCTTTCCTGAAAGATGCGACTGAATTTCTGAAACTGCTACGGAACATCCCTGAGGTCCATAAAGGCATATTGATGTGCTGCCTGGATGTATGCAGCCTGTATACATCAATACCCCATGAGGGAGGGTTGGCATCCATGAGGAATTTTCTACGACAATTCCTTGATCCAAGTTTATTTGACCATGATTTATTTTTAAAGTTGCTGGAATTAACTTTGTATAGGAACTATTTTCTATATGATGGTCATTACTACTTGCAGCGATGAGGGTGTGTGATGGGGTCACCTGTGGCCCCATCGTACGCCAACATCTATATGTTTGAGCAAGAAGAAAAATTGCTCCTGAATCATCCGATGGCATCTGGGTGTATTAAATTATTTACCAGATACATCGATGATATTTTCTTGTTGTGGTCGGGTAGTGTGGAACGGTTTACGGCTGTAATGGAAGAGATTAATGGTAGCACGTCTGCTATTAAATTTACCTATGTGTGCAGTGAAGTGCAGGCACATTTTTTAGATGTACAGGTGACGATCCAGGAGGGTATTATCGAAACAGAAGTATTTAACAAAGATGTGGATAGAAATACTTTTCTTCTGGCATCTAGCCATCATCCATTACCACTCAAGCAGGGTTTGCCTCTATCCCAAATGATGCGGGTGGCTCGAATAACTAGTGACACAGTAAAAGCTTCTGCCACCATTGATGATTTGATAACTAAATTCACGATCAGAGGATACGACCCTAAGATGCTGTTGGCTAATAAACAACAAGTATTGAGTATGCCGCAATCACGATTGATGCAACCACGTAGTAGTAGGCCTGGTAAAGTTCTACCATGGGCCAGTAGTTTCTCTACAACTAGTCCGGTAATTAAACATGCCACAAAGGCCCTCTGGCCGATTGTGGCTACAGATAGGGATTTGCCATGTTTCAGGGATGTACGCCCTCTTGCAGCATTCAGGAGAGGTCGGAACCTTAAGGATAGACTTATGATCACGGATATTACGGGGAGAGGCATCCCTCGGATGCCCAATGTATATGTTAAACCAGCTGGTTGATACAGCTGTCATAACTGTACTACCTATAGATTTATGGTAACGTGCAAAACCTTTCAGCACCCTCACTCACCAAAAAGATATGATATCCGACATGTACTCACGTGTACCTCATCCTTTGTGCTTTACGTGATCACATGCCCTTGTGGCTTGTACTATGTGGGCCAGATCTCGCGAGAGGATGGCTCTACAGAGGTCGGCAATTCACTTGTCATTAGAAGGAAAAGCTAATGACCAACCGGTGGCCCGCCATTTTAGAAGGATGGGTCACTCTTTAGCTGATCTAAAATATTTCCTAATTGACCATGTACCAGATTCCCCCCGAGGGGGAGATCGGGCGAAATCCTTAATTGTCACAGAGGCAAGATGGATTGTTCGCCTCGACACTATTACCCCAAAAGGATTAAACGATAAAATTAACTGGAATAGTCTCTTGTAATTAGATACAGGGGCGTATATTCCAAGTAATGAGAAATTATTTACAGGGTGATGAGCTGTATATCTTAACGGATGGGGTATTGCACGTGTGGGCACTTCTGGAGTAAGCGGGGGCGGTAATTGATGTGGCTATGGTTCATATACTGATATGAGAGTAGTATGTGATATAGCCCTATATGAAGACTAAGAACGCTGTTTTTAGGCATATGTTTTAATGTGGTTTTATTTGTCTGTTCTCCCCCAGCCCTGTCCACTGACAGCGCCGTTCGATGATGTAAGGGTTGGTTTCCTCATGCTGGAACGCAAGCAGGAGGTTGCTTGGCAACATCCGCTTGCGTCTACCCGGAAGTGAGGCAGCCGTGGACACTCGGCGGCTGCAGCGGGAGAACAGGAGGGCTATCAGGTATTTAAATGTCTTTTTGTGTGTTTGTTATTTGTTTGTCGGTGAGTCCTGAGGAAGAGGCTGCGGCCTCGAAACATGTTGATGTTAACACAACGTAAATAAAGCACGTTTGAGACGAGTCCCTTGGAGTGCCGCGTTATCGTTGGAGGAGTATGTGTACCTGCACGTGGGCACCGGGACCAGGTGTATAGAAGCGTGTAGTGCCGGCTGAATTGGAAAGCTATATATATATATATATATATATATATATATATCTATCAGGGACGTGCAGTGAGCTAAATAGCTCAGGAGGCACTGGCTAGCCCCAGAGCCAGATTTACATGCAATTTATGAGCCAAAGCGTACATGTGGGCATTATACACAGGTGCAGCAGTACATACATGTGGGCATTATACACAGGTGCAGCAGTACATACATCTGGGCATTATACACAGGTGCAGCAGTATAAACTCCTGGAAATCTGGTGAGTGTTGATCAGAGATGTGCGGAATAGGTAGGGAGGCACTTCTTCACCTGCCATAGACTTTTTACTCCAGAGTTTTGGCTATAAAAATGATTAGAATAATACAAAGAAGATATTTCTAACATATTCTTTGTATTTTTTATATACTTTATACAGTCAAAACTCTGGCACAAACGTTAGTATGACAGTAAAGACTCTGCCTCATCCCACCGCACGTCAGTGATATATATATATATATATATATATATATATATGTGGTACCTATTTACACCTAACATTGCTCAATGCTAATACGCAGCAAGAAAATGCATGGTGTAAACATCTAAATAATTAAAGTGAAGGTTATAAATACTTTGCAATGTAATGATGAATCTCACCGTATATCCTGTGTGCTGATAGGATAGTTCTTGTAACTTTGCACATGATAATAAAGACTCTTTAGCACTCTAGAAGTGAATGGGATTGCTGAACAGTAAGCAGCATCTAGGTAGCAGTGAATGGTAAATACTCACTGTTCTCTGTCTCACATCCAGGTCCATAACTAGCGGTGCGAGAAGGTGCAGGCCCCCAGTATCGCCGTTTGGACAATCAAGGCATCCACCCTGCAGCTTGTACAGCCGCCTGGAGCATCAGGATGATTCCCTGGGCAGTGTTGTACTTCCTGGAGCTGGTGTCCGTTTCCCCCATGTGTGACATCATGGCATCACGTGTACATGGATGTGGCTGCTCTCTATATTCTGCTGTAATAGAGAAATTCATTGTGATTGTCAGGTGTTGATACTTAGAAGTCTTTATTACTGTTATAGTCATCCCATACCGTGCATTGATCCAGGGGCCATTCATCGTCCTCATTTAGGTCATATACCTGTGGCACACACAGTGGGGGTTTCTGAGTACCCGGAAACCCCCATGGCAATTTGATGCAATTTGAGGGTCACTGGGAAGGAACTAGGCCAATATAATGCGATTCCTTTAGAATTAAGTATTTTGTCACCGCCCTCCCTGCTTGACCCACGAATCACAGTATTTTCATATGAGGAGGAGGGGCCTAATGACATGGTGCTAGGACCCACCCTCAGCTACAACCTGCTTCAGCTGCTGCATGGTGTGTGTGTGAGTGTGTGTGTGTGTGTGTGTGTGTGTGTGTGTGTGTGTGTGTGTGTGTGTGTGTATATGCATGTGTGATGGATGTATGGATATATATATATATATATATATTATATATATATAAAAACCCCATAAAAAAATCCTGTGTTTGCCACTGTGTATGGTGGGGGATCCGGTCTGAAGATCGACAGTATCTAGGTCGACAATGTTTAGGTCGACCACTATAGGTCAACAGTCACTAGGTCGACATGGATGGAAGGTCGACAGGGTTTCTAGGTCGACATGTGCTAGGTCGACAGGTCTAAAGGTCGACATGAGTTTTTCAAAAAATTCTTTTTTTGAATTTTTTCATACTTAACGAACCACGTGGACTACAATTGGAACGGTAATCTGTGCCGAGCGAAGCGAAGGCACCATGCCCGAAGCATGGCGAGCGAAGCGAGCCATGCGAGGGGTCGCTGTGCACTACTTTGGGATCCCGGTCACTCTACGAAGAAAACGACACCAAAAAAAAATCCTCGTGTCGACCTTTAGACCTGTCGACATAGCACATGTCGACCCAGAAACCCTGTCGACCTTCCATCCATGTCGACCTAGTGACTGTCGACCTATAGTGGTCGACCTAAGCATTGTTGACCTAGATACTGTCGATTTGATGAACCACACCCGTATGGTGGTGCAAGGGGTTGGGCCAGGTTTCTGTGACTGTCAATGGTTAGCAGATGGACAGAGCCTTTACTGGGTATCCGGTCTTTAGGTCGACAAGACTTAGGTCAACAGTGTCTAGGTCAACCACTATTGGTCGACAGTAAGTAGGTCGACATGGTTTCTAGGTCCAAAACAAAGGAGAAGAAAGAAGACTCTTGGTTGGTGCACTCTTAGGAAAACAGACATATGTCAATAAATGTGTGTGAGAATAGATAAAATGTAACTTTTATTAGTACAATTAGAATATAGTCCCTCAATAAAAAAAAGAAAAAACATGATTAATAAATAGTTATACTGATGAATATAGGTGTAAGAGGCAGGCGGCAGCGACGACGGAAATTTGTTCCACGTGTAAAGTCCTGAATTGGGATATTAAGCATAACCAGTAGTACCACAATAACACAGATATACTGTTTTTAGAAATAGATAGAGTAACAACCTAGCCATACAACATTATGTGGTAAGAAACGTTCATATAACCCAGGGGTGGGGAACCTTTTTTCTACCGAGGGCCATTTGGATATTTATAAAATCCTTCGGGGGCCATACAAGTCTGCCCCCGCACGCGCCCAAAAAATGGGTGTGGCCAGTTAAAATGGGACGTGATACACATATGCCCCCAATAGTGCAGTGCCAGATCCACAATTGCCCCCACAGTGCCAGGTATACAAATGCCCCTCACAGTGCCAGGTATACAGATGCCCCCACAGTGCCAGGTATACAAATGCCCCCACAGTGCCAGGTATACAAATGCCCCTCACAGTGCCAGGTATACAGATGCCCCCACAGTGCCAGGTATACAGATGCCCCTCACAGTGCCAGGTATACAGATGCCCCCACAGTGCCAGGTATACAGATGCCCCCACAGTGCCAGGTATACAGATGCCCACACAGTGCCAGGTATACAGATGTCCCCACAGTGCCAGGTATACAGATGCCCCCACAGTGCCAGGTATACAGATGACCCTCACAGTGCCAGGTATACAGATGCCCCCACAGTGCCAGGTATACAAATGCCCCCACAGTGCAAGGTATACAAATGCCCTTCACAGTGCCAGGTATACAGATGTCCCCACAGTGCCAGGTATACAGATGCCCCCACAGTGCCAGGTATACAGATGACCCCCACAGTGCCAGGTATACAGATGCCCCCCGTCCCGCTTACCGCCCCTTTCGGCGGGACACGGAGGAGAGCGCGGTTTTAGGGGGGGCGGTTTAAGAATGATGACTCCTCCCCCTAATCATAGCCCCTCCCACTTAGTAATGCCCTTCCCGTTCGCTTCTAAAATTTCCTATTGTTGCCATTACTAATAAAATGTTGCCAGTTAGTGGAAAGAACCCTGCGCACTGGTGATACAGACTGGCGAATCGCCATTCCTTCCATCAGAAATAAGGATCAGATAAGGTTAGAGATAAAAATAATGTAAAAAAAAAAAAAAGGGGCAGACTAGATGGGCCAAGTGGTTCTTATCTGCCGACAAATTCTGTTTCTACAGCACACAGAATGAGCCGAAATTCACATTATAGCACACTGAATAAGCCGACATTCACATTATAGCACACTGAATGAGCCGAAATTCACATTATAGCACACTGAATAAGCCGACATTCACATTATAGCACACTGAATGAGCCGAAATTCACATCATAGCACACTGAATGAGCCGAAAGTCACATTGTAGCACACTGTATGAGCCGAAATTCACATTATAGCACACAGAATGAGCTAAAATTCACATTATAGCACACAGTATGATCCGAAATGCACATTATAGCACACTGAATGAGCCGAAATTCACATTGTAGCACACTGAATGAGCCGAAATTTACATTGTAGCACAATGAATGAGCCGAAATTCACATCATAGCACACTGAATGAGCCGAAATTTACATTGTAGCACACTGAATGAGCCGAAATTCACATTATAGCACACTGAATGAGCCGAAATTCACATTATAGCACACTGAATGAGCCGAAATTCACATTGTAGCACACTGAATGAGCCGAAATTCACATGATAGCACACTGAATGAGCCGAAATTCACATGATAGCACGCAGAATGAGGGAAAATTCACATGATAGCACGCAGAATGAGGGAAAAATCACATTATAGCACACTGTATTAGGCAAAAATGACGTTATAGCACGCAGAATGAGCCGAAATTGACATTATAGCAAGCAGAATGAGGCAAAATTCACATGATAGCACGCAGAATGAGCCGAAATTGACATTATAGCACACAGAATGAGGCAAAATTCACATGATAGCACGCAGAATGAGGGAAAAATCACATGATAGCACGCAGAATGAGGCAAAATTCACATGATAGCACGCAGAATAAGCCGAAATTGACATGATAGCACGCAGAATGAGCCGAAATTGACATTATAGCACGCAGAATGAGGCAAAATTCACATGATAGCACGCAGAATGAGGCAAAATTCACATGATAGCACGCAGAATGAGCCGAAATTGACATTATAGCACGCAGAATGAGGCAAAATTCACATGATAGCACGCAGAATGAGGGAAAAATCACATTATAGCACTCTGTATGAGGCAAAAATGACATAGCACACAGAATGAGGCAAAATTCAGCCAAATAATGCAGGGAGAAGAGGGGGGGGGGGGGGGAGAGAAATGGGAGACACACACACACACACACACACACACACTCACACACACACACTCACACACACATACACACACACACACACTCCCACCTCATAGATGGAGGCCGGGTCCCGCCGCGGTATTGGGAACGGGGTGCAGAGCGGTGCAGCGCCGCGGAGGACGAAGACAGACAGAGAGCGTCCTGACGCGCGTACAGGAAGGAGGGGGCGTGGTCAGAACAGAGGTCGCTGTACGCGCGTCAGGACTCTCCTCTCTCTCCTCGTACCCCGCCGCGCTGCACCGCTCTCCACCCCGTTCCCAATACCGTGCCGGGACCCGGCCTCCATCCCGGTGCCGGTATATGTAGGGGGGGGGCGTTCGCCCTAATCGCCCCCCGCTAAATCCGCCACTGGAACCTGTGTAATTAATGTGTCCAGAATTAAAGGAATGAGGTGGTAACCCTAGCAGTACCTCACCTGCATTCCATCCTGCAGTACCTCCCATGCACACCTTCCTGCAGTACCTCAGCCTGCACACCTTCCTGCAGTACCTCACCTGCACACTTTCCTGCAGTACCTCACCTGCATACCTTCCTGCAGTACCTCACCTGCATACCATCCTGCAGTACCTCCCCTGCATTCCTTCCTGCAGTACCTCACCTGCCTACAGTACCTTCCTGCAGTACCTCCCCTGCATACATTCCTGCAATACCTCACCTGCATACCCTTCTGCGATACCTAGGGTTACCACCTCATTCCTTTCATTCTGGACATATATTAATTATACAGGTTCTGTGGCTGGCTGATTTCAAGACTCCATTTCACCTGATTTTAATCAGCCACAGAACCTGAAATTAATAGTACCTCCCCTGCATACCTTCCTGCAGTACCTCCCCTGCATACCTTCCTGCAGTACCTCAGCCTGCATACCTCCCTGCAGTACCTCACCTGCATACCTTCCTGCAGTACCTTCCTGCATACCCTACTGCAGTACCTCAGCCTGCACACGGTCCTGCAATACCTCACCTGCACACCTTCCTGCAGTACCTCAGCCTGCACACCTTCGTGCAATATTTCACCTGCACAACTTCCTGCAGTACTGCAGCCTGCACATCTTCCTGCAATACCGCAGCCTGCACATCTTCCTCCAGTACCTCAGTCTGCACATCTTCCTGCAATACCTCAGCCTGCACATCTTCCTCCAGTACCTCAGTCTGCACATATTCCTGCAACACCTCAGCCCGCACATCTTCCTGCAGTACCTCAGCCTGCACATCTTCCTCCAGTACCTCAGCCTGCACACCTTCCTGCAGTATCTCAGCCTGTCTATGGGGGTGATTCAGACCTGATCGCACGCAGGCGGGTTTTTGCAGTGCTGCGATCAAGTAGTTGCCGCCTACAGGGGGAGGGGGTAATCGCTGTGCAGGGGTGCGAATGCATGTGCAGAGAGCCGCACAAACAAAAGTTTGTGCAGTCTCCGCACAGCTCAGGACTTACTCAGCCGCTGTGACGATCCGGCCTGGAGCTGACGTCAGGAACCCTCCCTTAAAACAGCTGGACACGCCTGCGTTCTCCCGGACACTCCTTAAAAACGGTCAGTTGACACCCACAAACGGCCTCTTCCTGTCAATCTTCTTGCGATCACCGGTGCGATCGCTTTCTTCGTTAAACCCGTCGCTGTCCAGTGATCGCCGTCGCCGGTGGCCGACGCGCCTGCGCATTGCGGAGCTAGCGCAGTTCAGACCCGATCGCAACTGCTGCAAAAAAAGCTAGCATGCGATCGGGTCTGAATGACCGCCTGTGTCTGCATGCAGTCTAATATTGCTTGTCTATTTCTGCCTACAGGCTCAGCTTATACTTTAATGCAGTCTCAAGCAGTGTTTTCCTGCATGCACAATTCATTACAGCTATTAATATGTATTGCTTAAAGCAGGGGTGGGGAACCTCCGGCCCACGAGCCGTATAAGGCCCGTGAAGCAGTTTGCTCCGGCCCACCCGCTTGTGTCAGTGAGACACGCCACCGCTAAGTCCGGCGGCGGTGTGTCTCAGCTGTCAGGGCAGGGAGGAGAGCGCGGCTATGTCGGGCGGCGGCGGCATGTAGGAATTCAAACCAGCCGCCGGTTCGTGAGCCAATCAGAGCTTGCGGACCAGCAGCCAATTAGGAGCAGCTGCTGCCGGTCCGCAAGCTCTGATTAGCTCACGAACCGCCGGCTGGTTTGAAGTCCTACACGCCGCCGCCCGACATAGCCGCGCTCTCCTCCCTGCCCTGACCCCCTGACACCCGCCGGATGGAGCAGCAGCAGCGGTGAGCAGCACAGTGGGGTGGGGTGGGGGGGAGCACTGTGGGGGCATTTGTGGATCTGGCACTGTGGGGGCATTGGTATACCTGGCACTGTGGGGGCATTTGTGGATCTGGCACTGTGGGGGCATTTGTATACCTGGCACTGTGGGGGCATTTGTATACCTGGCACTATGGGGGTATTTGTGGATTTGGCACTGTGGGGGCATTTGTATACCTGGCATTGTGGGGGCATTTGTATACCTGGAACTATGGGGGCATTTGTATACCTGGCACTGTGGGGGCATTTGTATACCTGGAACTGTGGGGGCATTTGTATACCTGGCACTGTTGGGGCATTTGTGGATCTGGTACTGTGGGGGCATCTGTATACATGACACTGTGGGGGCATTTGTATACCTGGCACTGTGGGGGCATTTGTGGATCTGGCACTGTGGGGGCATTTGTGGATCTGGCACTGTGGGGTCATTTGTATACCTGGCACTGTGGGAGCATTTGTATACATGACACTGTGGGGGCATTTGTATACCAGGCACTGTGGGGGCAATTGTGGATATGGCACTGTGGGGGCAATTGTGGATCTGGCACTGTGAGGGCATTTGTGGATCTGGCACAGCACTATTGGGGGCATATGTGTATCACGTCCCATTTTAATTGGCCACACCCATTTTTTTGGGCGCACACAGTACCTCTAAGGTGCAGACCTACTGGGGGGCAAGGTAATTTTTTAAGTTGAGAATTTTTGTATGGCCCCCGAAGGATTTTATAAATATCCAAATGGCCCTTGGTAGTAAAAAGGTTCCACACCCCTGGCTTAAAGCTACAACCTGTTTTACCATTGCGCAGTTCCTGGCTCAGCCAGCAGTGTTCTACAGTGTATTCAAGATCTACATCATCTGCAGTGAATACATACTGTATTCCTGGCGTGTATTACTGTCTGAACTCCCACATCGTGTTCCTGATACCACAACATAGAGCACCATCTATATATGAGTCGCTTGCAAAAGCTAACGCATCAGCGACTACTGGCGGTTGATGCAAATGGCAAACAAATGTTTTCCCTTGTGTACATCCGTGCAGCTGAATGTGCAAGGACTGAGACGCCCACTATCAGTGCATGTAAGCATTAGTGCACTAGTAGCCACCTTCCAGTCACTGTTTACGGAATGGATGCCCATCACTTTTCCACCACCTTTCTGGTACCGTCTGTCCCAATCACAATAGTAGCTTTATCTGTAATGCATCATTTTAAGAACTTTTTGTGCATGCACGGTGCAAATAAATGCTCAGCTATCTGAACTGTGTGCAACTCAGAATCAGACCCCTTCTATACTATATGGTTGTTACTAAAATGACCTTTGTATTATATGTCAGTCACTAAGATGCTTTCTGTATTATAAGACAGTCACTAAGATGCTCTCTGTATTATATGATGGTCAGTATAATGCTCCCTGTATTATTAGGAAATCACTAAGATGCTCTCTGTATTATCTGATGGTCACTAAGATGCTCCCTGTATTATATGACAGTCACTAAGATGCTCTCTATATTATATGACGGTCAGTAAAATGCTCCCTGTATTTATTAGGCAGTCACTAAGATGCTCTCTGTATTACCTGATGGTCACTAAGATGCTCCCTGTATTATATGGTGGGCACTAAGATGCTCTATGTGTTATATGATGGTCACTAAGACACCCTCTGTATTATATGGCAGCCATTAAGGAGCTATCTGTTTTATATGGTGGCTAACAAGATGCCCTCTGCACTATATGGTAGTCACTAAGTTGCTACCTTTATTATATTGCACTCACTAAGTTGCTCTTTTTTATTTTTCTTTCAATTTAAGATTTTTATGTCTTAATTCATTGCTCTCTAGTCTATGATGGTCATTAAAACCTAGATCTGAAGATAACTAAGTGCTTTTTTTTATTGTCATAATAAGCAGCAATTATCCATTTATCACTGGATCAATATGCAGCTCAGTTAAATAGAAAAGCAGGTGATGTCTCAGTGTGAGTCCCTTACATGCACACGCATGTCATTAGCTAGATGGTGCCTCTCTAAGGTAAACACCCAAAGGCACACAGCGGTATATGACAATACATCCCCCTTATGGGAGTACTCCAGTCTTACAGAACATTATTGATAATTCCTCTTCACATGAAGGAGAGCCTGCACATTTGAAGATTAAGGGGTTCATTTACTAAGCAGTGATAAGAGCGGAGAAGTGAGCCAGTGGAGAAGTTGCCCCATCAACCAATCAGCAGCTCTGTTTAATTTTATAGTATGTAAATTATAGATATTACTTCAGTGCTGATTGGTTGCCATGGGCAACTTCTCCTAACTCAATTCTCCACTCTTATCACTGCTTAGTAAATGTCCCCCTTAATCCAGGACCTCTTGTCTGGATCACAACCTTACAGTCCACCAGGTAGAATCAATTTTCTAGGGGGAAATGGAATCAAGTATTTACCCCACATTATTGTTATCAACCTGAAGAGATTTATTGTAGATGAGAGTTTCTTTTAGGAAAAGTGGCGATCATGGGTTATGGCTATTCTAAGAGGGACATGGAAAATGTAAGGTCGAAGAACTTGATACAGAAAGTAACTTTATTGATCGGCTCAAGGATTTACAATGTGCCTCCAAACTCACCATTTCCTGTAATCCCGACACCATTATAGTGTGCCTCCAAACTCACCGTATTCCTGTAATCCAGACACCATTACAGTCTGCCTCAAAACTCACCGTATTCCTGTAATCCAGACACCATTACAGTGTGCATCCAAACTCACCATATTCCTGTACTCCAGACACCATTACAGTGTACCTCCAAACTCAATATATTCCTGTAATCCAGACACCATTACAGTGTGCCTCAAAACTCACCATATTCCTGTAATCCAGAAACCATTAAAGTGTGCATCCAAACTCACCATATTCCTGTACTCCAGACACCGTTACAGTGTACCTCCAAACTCAATGTATTCCTGTAATCTAGACACCATTACAGTGTGCCTCCAAACTCACTGTATTCCTGTAATCTAGACACCATTACACTGTGCCTCTAAACTCACCGTATTCCTGTAATCCAGACACCATTACAGTGTGCCTCCAAACTCACCATATTCCTGTAATCTAGACACCATTACAGTGTACCTCCAAACTCACCGTAATCCTGTAATCTATACACCATTACAGTGTGCCTCCAAACTCACTGTATTCCTGTACTCCAGAAACCATTACAGTGTGCCTACAAACTCACCGTATTCCTGTAATTTAGACACCATTACAGTGTGCCTTCAACCTCCACGTATTCCTGAAATCTAGACACCATTACAGTGTGCCTCCAAACTCACCGTATTCCTGTAATCCAGATATCATTTCAATGTGCCTCCAAACTCACCATATTCCTGTAATCCAGACACCATTACAGTGTGCCTCCAAACTCACCGTATTCCTGTAATCCAGACACCATTATAGTGTGCCTCCAAACTCACCGTATTCTTGCAATCCAGACACCATTACAGTGTGCCTCCAAATTTACTGTATTCCTGTAATCTAGACACCATTACCGTGTGCCTCCAAACTCACCGTAATCCTGTAATCTAGACACCATTACAGTGTGTCCCCAAACTCACCGAATTCCTGTAATCTAGACACCATTACGGTGTGCCTCCAAACTCACCGTATTTATGTAATCCAGACACCATTATCGTGTGCCTCCAAACTCACCATATTCCTGTAATCTAGACACCATTACAGTGTGCCTCCAAACTCACCATATTCCTGTAATCCAGACACCATTACAGTGTGCCTCCAACCTCACTGTATTCCTGTAATCTCGACACCATTACAGTGTGCCTCCAAACTCACCGTATTCCTGTACTCCAGACACCATTACAGTGTGCCTCCAAATTCACTGTATTTGTGTAATTCAGATACCATTACAGTGTGCCTCCAACCTCATCGTATTCCTGTAATCCAGACACCATTACAGTGTGCCTCCAAATTCATTGTATTCCTGTATACAGATACCAGTACAGTGTGCCTCCAAACTCACCGTATTCCTGTAATCCAGACACCATTACAGTGTGCCTCCAACCTCACTGTATTCCTGTACTACAGACACCATTACAGTGTGCCTCCAAACTCATCGTATTCCTGTAATCAAGACACCATTACAGTGTGCCTCCAAACTCACCGTATTCCTGTAATCCAAACACCATTACAGTGTGCCTCCAAACTCACTGTATTCCTGTAATCCAGACACCATTATATTGTGCCTCCAAACTCACTGTGTTCCTGTAATCCAGACACCATTACAGCGTGCCTCCAAACTCACCATATTCCTGAAATCTAGACACCATTACAGTGTGCCTCCAAACTCACCGTATTCCTGTAATCCAGATATCATTTCAATGTGCCTCCAAACTCACCATATTCCTGTAATCCAGACACCATTACAGTGTGCCTCCAAACTCACCATATTCCTGTAATCCAGACACCATTATAGTGTGCCTCCAAACTCACCGTATTCTTGCAATCCAGACACCATTACAGTGTGCCTCCAAATTTACTGTATTCCTGTAATCTAGACACCATTACCGTGTGCCTCCAAACTCACCATAATCCTGTAATCTAGACACCATTACAGTGTGTCCCCAAACTCACCGAATTCCTGTAATCTAGACACCATTACAGTGTGCCTCCAAACTCACTGTATTTATGTAATCCAGACACCATTATCGTGTGCCTCCAAACTCACCATATTCCTGTAATCCAGACACCATTACAGTGTGCCTCCAAACTCACCGTATTCCTGTAATCTAGACACCATTACAGTGTGCCTCCAAACTCACCGTATTCCTGTAATCCAGACACCATTACAGTGTGCCTCCAAACTCACCGTATTCCTGTAATCTAGACACCATAACAGTGTGCCTCCAACCTCACTGTATTCCTGCAATCCAGACACCATTACAGTGTGCCTCCAAACTCACCGTATTCCTGTACTCAAGACACCATTACAGTGTGCCTCCAAATTCACCGTATTTGTGTAATTCAGATACCATTACAGTGTGCCTCCAACCTCATCGTATTCCTGTAATCCAGACACCATTACAGTGTGCCTCCAAATTCATTGTATTCCTGTACTTCATACACCATTACAGTGTGCCTCCAACCTCACTGTATTCCTGTATCCAGATACCAGTACAGTGTGCCTCCAAACTCACCGTATTCCTGTAATCCAGACACCATTACAGTGTGCCTTCAACCTCACTGTATTCCTGTACTACAGACACCATTACAGTGTGCCTCCAAACTCACCGTATTCCTGTAATCAAGACACCATTACAGTGTGCCTCCAAACTCACCGTATTCCTGTAATCCAAACACCATTACAGTGTGCCTCCAAACTCACTGTATTCCTGTAATCCAGACACCATTATATTGTGCCTCCAAACTCACCGTGTTCCTGTAATCCAGACACCATTACAGTGTGCCTCCAAACTCACCATATTCCTGTAATCTAGACACCATTACCGTGTGCCTCCAAACTTCTATCTACTCCCATTGGAGGGGCAAATGTTTCACTCTTGGACAAGATATGCCGGGTCAGGGGGTGGACAGGGCCGGATTAAGGGCCACATGGGCCTGGAGCTGAAAATATTAAAGGGCCTATTGTGTGACATGGGGGGAGGTGTGATCAGTGCTGTGTGGGTGTGACCAGTGCCATGTGGGCGTGTACATTCCCTACACTATCAGTTCCAATGTCTCTGTAAATATGTAAAAATATAAAAAATTGCATAAATTTGTCTGAAAAAAAATGCAATCTTATTAGATATGACATATACCCAACCATGTGGCCAGCTAGTGGCTGGTGATCATCATGCTGCCATGATGATGGGCCTATTTTTATGTGGAGGCCTGGAGCTGTAGCTCCATCCGCCCCATTGTTAATCTGGCCCTGCGGGTGGAGGGTATTAGGGCATAGTCCCTCCAGGATCCTGCGGAGATGGTATCCGGCTGGCTAGTTAATATGTGCAGCCTGTAGTGGGCTGACAAATCGCAAAATCATACATGACCTTTAGTAAGTTCCATTTTTGAATATCAAGCACCAATCCAGATGGTTACTGTTAATGCTTTGTTTATACTGGTGTCTTTTTTACCTTTACAATTCCCATTTCACCAGTTAATGTGGAGAAACCTATTCTGCCCATGTCTTAAGTACTTGTTCTCCTCCTTTCTCTGCGTCGCTTCGATGACTCTCAGAAACCTCTTCCCTAGTGTGTATTTGACTCACAACATTTATCCTGCAGTAACTTTCATTGCATTTACTACTTTAACTATTGCAACACAAAAGAACCCACATCCAAGACATGCATTGCCCTCTTATCTTACTGTAGCTTCCACATCATGTAAAACTCACGGTGTCAATGCAAAGTTCCTATAAATCTCACATTTCCTCTTTCACAGGACCCTCTTCAATGCCCTGTTGATAATTTGTAGATTATTTGTGTATTTACCTTCCTAGAGATCTGCAGAATATTCCCTTCATACAAACACACCCAACTGACACCTTAAAATAGCAGACAGGGTCATTCATTAAAAAAGATCATTAATAATTTCAAAAGTGACTGTATTCTGACCCCTTTACTTGCAGAACATCTTCCTTAGGAAAAGAAAAGAAAAATATTGCCAGATTTTGCCCCCACTATTATGGGGAAGATTAATTTAACATCAAGATTTCATCAGAACCTTTGCATGGTTATCCGATCAGAATAACATCACCTGATGGTGGGCGAGTAACACCAAGCACGGTTTTCCCTTCTGCATACATGTCAATCATAAAACCTACATTTTATTACTATTAAAAAAATATATTTTAAAAACAAATAAAAGCTACAATTGCGTGCATATGCCAAGCGGCAGCTAGTGTAAGTTGCATGCTGGTCAGCAGCAGTAACATATGTACCTGAGTCAGGGTCGGACTGGCCCACAGGGGTACATGGGAAACCACCGGTGGGCCCCACTGCCTGAGTGCCCACTCCTTCCTCTAGGGATCAGGTTCCAGACTGTGCACTTGTATTATACATGGTAGATATGTACATTACACTGCACAAGACTATTGTGCATTTAAAGTCTCTGTGGAGGCTGATCACACCCCCTTTGTAGGCTGGCCACACCCCTAAATATGGGCCCCTATCACTGTATTCCCCCGGTGGGCCCTTCATACCCAGGTCCGACACTGACCTGAGTAACCCCAGGCATACGTCTCACCTGAGCCATACCTGTTCAACTTTTCCAGAATGCTCCTGGGTTTCCTGAAATTTTTGAGGAGTCCCTCGGATTTCTGGAAGAGTTGGGCACCCTCTCGTGTGGTATCCGGGTGCTAGATCTACAATAAAAAGATAGACAGTCAATACATCGACCACAAATGGACGACAGTGCTTAAGGTCGACACGTTCAAAGGGTCGACATTGGCTGTGTATGTTTTTACTGTAGATCTATTGAACCCCCCCCCCCCCCTCTCCCCCGGATTAATCACCTACATCACCTGGAGGGGAATTTTAAAATATTAACAAGTAAGACCGGAGTCCATGTTTTTAACAAATGTATTTTATTTGCAACATTGTATTATTACTCTTCTTCCTATCCTTCCTTTCATACTTTGGGGGTTATCCAAATAGATGTGATACATTTTCGTTGGATCGGAATGGCCTAACATCACAATTTTTGACCAATTGTCATTATCGCGGTATCCAATTAGAAAATGGATACGCAGTCATGTGATAACACGCGGGATCCAGGATACGCTCCTGATACGATGTGTTATTGCGGATTATGCTTGGGATGTTGGAGGGAGGAGCGTGCCGCACCGGGGCTAATTGGATAGCCCCGGTGATACAATTACCCACGGTCATTGACCGCGGGTAAATGGATACCCCCCTTTGTATTGCTCTTCGAACTCCACTGTAGCATCATAGAGAAAATAGGAACAAAATAAAGAATCGTTAAAAAGTTAATTTGTTGTTTTTTATTATTATTATTATTATTACTATTATTATTATTATGTTTGAGATGCAGCAATATCAGTTTCTTGTTGGGCCAATTCATTTTCTGGTACCTACATAAATTGTCACTTTGCCGAATATATTTTACTAGTACTATTATATAATACAATTATATATTGGTGGCGGTCTCAGTGACTGTTATTTACTAATTTAACATGAGTTGAAACATGCGGCATGCACTGGATCCGTTCCGTTGTCTCTGGTCTGTTCCAGCCGAGAGAGTTGTCATTCATTCTGCCTGTGCCTTGACACTAAAATAACAGACCCTTGCCCTATAATTGTTAAACTCAGCTGGTTTTAAAAACCCATCATTCTGTTTGTCACCAGCAGCCGCCACAAGCCAGCCCTTGTCCTTGGCTGTATAGGTAGAAAGTTGTCAAATGCCCCTATTTTGGCCTCTGAAAAAAAAAAAATCAATTTCAATCAACATGGAGTGTAATATTATCAAATGTCAACCACTGCGGTCGTGGGCTTTGAAAATTATCCTTGACAGCTTCTCGTCGACTTAATTAAGTGCTACCAAAAAAAGTCAAGATAGCTCAAATTGCACCTCTTTCTCTCGGTGTTTCACATGCACTATTGACAGCTCGGAGAAAAGATTACCTTTGGGGGTTATATTGATAGGTCTTTGCCTGATATTGGAATGATTCCTGGGCAGATAAATCACATTTAGATTTGTTAGTAATTGAGGAGAATTGATTGAATCGTTAGAAGGGTCCCAGAGGAAGACCTCCACCCTCCCTCATTGTGCAGAGGTTGTCACTGGAGAAAGGACCACTTTTGGTCAGATTGATAAAGCTTTAATTGTTGGCATGATCAGGCAGAGCTTCCTACGGTTAGGCCGATCCTGTCAGAACGGTTAGACGCCAGTCGTGAACACACTAGAATGTTGATTGACAAGTCAGGTACTGTACAGTTAGGTAAAAGATGCAAGAATTCAAACAAAACAAAGTCAGTACGTACTAGAAGAAAACGAAGCCCTCGAATTGTCATGTACATATATAAAGCATCCCTGCAAAACAATTGTAGTAATCTTGACCTGAATTTTTGACTGCAGCTTTGTTAAAAGTATAGTGTGATGAGGTATTTCATACGGCGCACGCAGGAACAGACAATTTGCCACAGCAATACAGGACAAACACTCCTAAATCCCTTTCACATCTCCAATGCCGGATCCCACCCGGGAATTGGAAACGGGTCCATCCTGGGTCAGATCCGGCATTGGAGGCTAAGCGCTGGCTTCCCGACCCGGCAATTTGCCACATTGCAGTGCCCCCTTACCATTATAACATCCACTACACACGCCTCTCACTGACAATGTAATGTCACACAAGTCAGGCTGGGCAATGGATCACACCCAACTGTTTAGCAGACAAATCTGGGATATTGGTATGCAATTTTATAACCTGGGTCCAGGCCCCCCTAAGTCTTTGGGCCCTATAGCAGTTGCACCCTTGCACCCACTATAGTTATGTCCTTGCCTATTATGCACACTTAGGCTTCTACACTGTACAAGACTGATGCAAGATAGAGGAGAGCCACCTCCATATATACTTCTTATATGGGTACCTGCAAGACAGAGCTTGATACATTCATCCAGCTGGGGGAAAAAAATAATGTCTATCAGGGCCTTAGCAGGGCACACATGCAAACTTTGCTGAGCCTGCCCCATAAACCTCTGAGGCCATGATGTCACAACAGGGGCGGAGCAAGGAGAAACTGAGTGCCCAGTGTGTCCTATGGACACTCCAGGCAGTTTCTATCTAGGCAGCACCTTGCAGGGTCAAACCCAGAAAGGCAGCACCCTGCAGCCAAATACAGAAGCCACATGGCAGTGAAGGTGCCACCCTAAGGCCCTGTGCCCTGGTCAGCAGCACTGCTTGCACACCCCTAGTTACAGCCCTGATGTCTACAACAGTATGGGGTATGTTTTCTTAAAGTGTGGCTTTACAAAAGTGGAAGTGTTGCCCATAGCAACCAACCAAATTATATCTATTTTTTTTTTAGAATCTACAATATCATATTAGCCAGTACTTGCTTGGTTGCTATGGGCAACAACGCTATCTCTATTTTTGTAAACCGGCACCTTAGTAAATGTACCACTGAGGGGTATATTTACTAAGGTGCAGGTTTTAAGAAGTGGAGATGTTGGCCATAGGAACCAATCAGATTCCACTTATCATTTAACTAGCACTTTCTAGAAGATATTATCTAGAATATGATTGGTTTCTGTTGGCAACATCTCCACTTCTAAAAACCTGCATCTTAGTAAATATACCAAGTCTTGATAAAGCTGAACCAGTGAAACGCGCATCAGCATTTCTGATAGTTGCAATACAACCACTTAATTATAAAGTAACAGCAGCTTCCTCAGTCCAGCAGTGGGATAGTCGCAACTCACTGTCTAGATCAGTGGCTCCCAAAACATGGTCCTCAAGGACCCCATACAGGTCACGTTTTCCATTTATCGAGTGATAAAACTCATTGTGCATGATAAAACTCATTGGGGGGAATTCAAATGTTTGAAAAGTCGGTTGGGTGTTCGTTTTTTCCTGTCTATTAGATAGGGAAAAAACAGACACCCAACTGACTTTTCAAACAATTGAATCTCCCCCAATATGTATAATAAATTTTGCTCGGCCAAACAGCTCCTACCTGTCATATTTAAAACACATGGCAGTTAGGAGCTAAACACATGACAGTTAGGAGATGATTGGTTCTAGCACCATTGATCATACACAACGAGTTTTATCATTCACGAGTTTTATCACTCATTGATAAATAGACCCTAAGAGTGGTATAATTACTATCGCCCACTGGTGACCGCTATTTCTGCTGAATAAATAACATTAAATAATAAATAATATCAATGTGGACTAATATAAGGATAATGATTGCGCACACAGAATGGGCAGCGACCGATAACAATATGATACAGTTGATATAAATAAAATATTGACAGGAGATACATAAACTCTTTACATACGGGAATCCTCACAGGAGAGAGATATATTGTATTAGTTATAGTATTGGTGGTCATTCCGAGTTGATCGCTAGCTGCATTCGTTCACTGTGCAGTGACGAGGCAAAAAACGGCACTTCTGCGTATGCGGCGCATTGCGCACGCGCGAAGTAATATTACAACAAACGATGTAGTTTGACACAAGGTCTAGCGAAGCTTTTCAGTCGCACTGCTGGCCGCATAGTGATTGACAGGAAGTGGGTGTTTCTGGGTGTCAACTGCCCGATTTCAGGGAGTGCTTGAAAATCGCAGGCGTGGCTGGGCGAATGCAGGGCATGTTTGTGACGTCAAAACAGGAACTGAACAGTCTGAAGTGATTGCAAGCGCTGAGTAGGTTGAGCTAATCTAAAACTGCACAAAAAAATTATGCCGCCTCTCTGCGATCCTATCGTTCGCACTTCTGCTAAGCTAAAATACACTTCCAGTGGGAGGCGGTATAGCGTTTGCACGGCTGCTAAAAACTGCTAGCGAGCGAACAACTCGGAATGACCCCCATTATCTTCTATGCAGGGACTTTTTAATTCCTATACCTAAAACTGGGCAGGTGTGTGGAGAAGGAAAAGTGATTGCCTAATTATAGACCAATGGCCAAGAAAATGATTTACACACCGAACTAATTATATTCTAAACAAACAATAACCTGGCAGAGGAATTGTTAGAGGCTAAGGAGATAAATAGAGATTAATAACTGCCTAATTAGAAAGTGAGTGGCACTGATCTGATATACTCAGTATATGTATGAATTCCTTCCCCAGAGGACTAAATAGGTGTAATAGGTTAATAACAAAGGGAAGACTATATAAGTATAATATAATATTATAAATATACTTCTCCCTGTAAAATATGTTTTTCCTGTGAAGTGTGTTCTCAACACAACGCAACACAACAAAAGTCACATATGCAAAAAGTGCTGAAGTATTTATTACACTCACATAAAAGATAAATAGTAGAATTAATGGGGCAATAAATAAAATAAACATTTAGAATAAATGAATACGTTTTGGTACAGTATCCTCTCATTTAAACTAACTAATATATAAACTAAAATATTTCTCTTTGACACACTATTACTATCTTTTATACATTTTTTTAAACAATATGTCCCTGAAAAAGATTTTTAAAGAAATATCATATAAAATGTGTTTTAACTGTAAGTTCAGTGAAAATAGAATTTCTCTTTACTGGGCACTACATAATTGAGCTCTACCTTTTTCTCCTTTTTGTATATTTCCCTATGTCTGTGCCAGGCTTGAGTTCTTTTATAATAGATAAAAAGTAATATAGTCTAATACTGATATATTTCTATGGACAAACCTAGAAACATAGGGGGTCATTCTGAGAGCTGCTCTTGAAGTGCAAAGGCATCGCCGCTGTGCGATGCCTTTGCACTTCTGCGAGGGGGGCCCGGACTGACTTGCGGGGCGGACTAGCTCTGTGCTGGGCATCCCCCCTGCATGTCAGGGAGGATGATCGTAGCTGTGCTAAATTTAGCACAGCTACGATCAACTTGGAATGACCCCCATAGATGGGAGAAAAGAAATCTACAGGTTCAACCATTCTGTCCTTTTGAATGACTTTGGTTTTTCAATTAAATTGTTTTTCACAAAGTAAGGGAATAATTTCCTCCCCCCAATATTTTTATTCTAAATCTTAACAATAGCCCCATGTTTGTCTCCTGAACTTTCTCTTGGCAATGCCCCATAGATTCTCTATGGGGTTCAGGTCAGGCGAGTGTGGGGGAGCTTCACAAGGAGTGGACTGAGGCTGGAGTTAGTGCATCAAGAGCCTCCACACACAGACGGATCCTGGACATGGGCTTCAAATGTCGTATTCCTCTTGTCAAGCCGCTCCTGAACAACAAACAACGTCAGAAGCGTCTTACCTGGGCTAAAGAAAAAAAGAACTGGTCTGTTGCTCAGTGGTCCAAAGTCCTCTTTTCTGATGAGAGCAAATTTTGCATCTCATTTGGAAACCAAGGTTCCAGAGTATGGAGGAAGAATGGAGAGGCACACAATCCAAGATGCTTGAAGTCCAATGTGAAGTTTCCACAGTCTGTGTTGATTTGGGGAGCCATGTCATCTGCTGGTGTTGGTCCACTGTGCTTTCTTAATTCCAGAGTCAACGCAGCCGTCTACCAGGACATTTTAGAGCACTTCATGCTTCCTTCAGCAGACAAGCTTTATGGAGATGCTGACTTCATTTTTCAGCAGGACTTGGCACCTGCCCACACTGCCAAAAGTACCAAAACCTGGTTCAGTGACCGTGGGATTACTGTGCTGGATTGGCCAGCAAACTCGCCTGACCTGAACCCCACAGAGAATTTATGGGGAATTGGCAAGAGAAAGATGAGAGACATGAGACCGAGCAATGCAGAAGAGCTGAAGGCCGCTATTGAAGCATCCTGGTCTTCCATATCACCTCAGCAGTGCCACAGGCTGATAGAATCCATGCCACGCCGCATTGGGGTTATCTTAAACTGTAAGCCAGAAACATCAAAATTATAACAAATAAATCTTGAAATATCTCACACTGTGTGTAATGAGACTATATAATATATTAGTTTCACCTTTTTAAGTTGAATCACCAAATAAATGAACTTTTGCACGATATTCTAACTTTCTGAGTTTCACTTGTCGGGTATGCACAGAGCCAGCGCTACCCGCTAAGCAAGGGTATGCAACGCAGGTGCTGTGAGGTGGGCATTGCAGGGGCTGGGGGAGGTGCTGTGAGAGGTGGGCATTGCAGGGGCTGGGGGAGGTGCTGTGAGGTGAGCATTGCAGGGGCTGGGGGAAGTGCTGTGAGGTGGGCTTTGCAGGGGCTGGGGGAGGTGCTGTGAGAGGCGGGCATTGCAGGGGCTGGGGAGGTGCTGTGAGAGGTGGGCATTGCAGGGGCTGGGGGAGGTGCTGTGAGGTGGGCTTTGCAGGGGCTGGGAGAGGTGCTGTGAGAGGTGGGCATTGCAGGGTCTGGGGGAGGTGCTGTGAGAAGTGGGCATTGCAGGGGCTGGGGGAGGTGCTGTGAGAGGTGGGCATTGCAGGGGCTGGGGGAGGTGCTGTGAGAAGTGGGCATTGCAGGGGCTGGGGGAAATGCTGTGAGAGGTGGGCATTGCAGGGGCTGGGGGAGGTGCTGTGAGAGGTGGGCATTGCAGGGGCTGCTGGAGGTGCTGTGAGAGGCGGACATTGCAGGGGCTGGGGGAGGTGCTGTGAGAAGTGGGCATTGCAGGGGCTGGGGGAGGTGCTGTGAGAGGTGGGCATTGCAGGGGCTGGGGGAGGTGCTGTGAGAAGTGGGCATTGCAGGGGCTGGGGGAAATGCTGTGAGAGGTGGGCATTGCAGGGGCTGGGGGAGGTGCTGTGAGAGGTGGGCATTGCAGGGGCTGCTGGAGGTGCTGTGAGAGGTGGGCATTGCAGGGGCTGGGGGAAGTGCTGTGAGGTGGGCTTTGCAGGGGCTGGGAGAGGTGCTGTGAGAGGTGGGCATTGCAGGGGCTGGGGGAGGTGCTGTGAGAGGCGGGCATTGCAGGGGTTGGGGAGGTGCTGTGAGAGGTGGGCATTGCAGGGGCTGGGGGAGGTGCTGTGAGGTGGGCATTGCAGGGGCTGGGGGAGGTGCTGTGAGAGGTGGGCATTGCAGGGGCTGGGAGAGGTGCTGTGTTAGGTGGGCATTGCAGGGGCTGGGGGAAGTGCTGTGAGGTGGGCATTGCAGGGGCTGGGGGAGGTGCTGAGAGAGGTGGGCATTGCAGGGGCTGGGGGAGGTGCTGTGAGAGGTGGGCATTGCAGGGGCTGGGGGAGGTGCTGTGAGAGGTGGGCATTGCAGGGGCTGGGGGAGGTGCTGTGAGAAGTGGGCATTGCAGGGGCTGGGGGAGGTGCTGTGAGAGGTGGGCATTGCAGGGGCTGGGGGAGGTGCTGTGAGAAGTGGGCATTGCAGGGGCTGGGGGAAATGCTGTGAGAGGTGGGCATTGCAGGGGCTGGGGGAGGTGCTGTGAGAGGTGGGCATTGCAGGGGCTGCTGGAGGTTCTGTGAGAGGCGGACATTGCAGGGGCTGGGGGAGGTGCTGTGAGAGGCGAGCATTGCAGGGGCTGGGGGAGGTGCTGTGAGAGGCGGGCATTGCAGGGGCTGGGGGAGGTGCTGTGAGAGGTGGGCATTGCAGGGGCTGGGGAGGTGCTGTGAGAGGTGGGCATTGCAGGGGCTGGGGGAGGTGCTGTGTGAGGTGGCATTGCAGGGGCTGGGGGAGGTGCTGTGAGAGGCGGGCATTGCAGGGGCTGGGGGAGGTGCTGTGAGAGGTGGCATTGCAGGGGCTGGGGGAGGTGCTGTGAGAGGCGGGCATTGCAGGGGCTGGGGGAGGTGCTGTGAGAGGTGGGCATTGCAGGGGCTGCGGGAGGTGCTGTGAGAGGTGGGCATTGCAAGGGGCTGCGGGAGGTGCTGTGAGAGGCGGGCATTGCAGGGGCTGGGGGAGGTGCTGTGAGAGGCGGGCATTGCAGGGGCTAGGGGAGGTGCTGTGAGAGGTGGGCATTGCAGGGGCTGGGGGAGGTGCTGTGAGAGGTGGGCAATGCAGGGGCTGGGGGAGGTGCTGTGAGAGGCGGGCATTGCAGGGGCTGGGGGAGGTGCTGTGAGAGGTGGGCATTGCAGGGGCTGGGGGAGGTGCTGTGAGGTGGGCATTGCAGGGGCTGGGGGAGGTGCTGTGAGGTGGGCATTGCAGGGGCTGGGGGAGGTGCTGTGAGAGGGCATTGCAGGGGCTCGGGGAGGTGCTGTGAGAGGTGGGCATTGCAGAGGCTGGGGGAGGTGCTGTGAGGTGGGCATTGCAGGGGCTGGGGGAGGTGCTGTGAGAGCTAGGCATTGCAGGGGCTGGGGGAGGTGCTGTGAGAGTTCGGCATTGCAAGGGCTGGGGGAGGTGGTGTGAGGTGGGCATTGCAGGGGCTGGGGGAGGTGCTGTGAGAGGTGCGCATTGCAGGGGCTGGGGGAGGTGCTGTGAGAGGTGGGCATTGCAAGGGCTGGGGGAGGTGCTGTGAAAGGTGGGCATTGCAGGGGCTGGGGGAGGTGCTGTGAGGTGGGCATTGCAGGGGCTGGGGGAGGTGCTGTGAGGTGGGCATTGCAGGGGCTGTGGGAAGTGCTGTGAGGTTGGCATTGCAGGGGCTGGGGGGGTGCTGTGAGGTGGGCATTGCAGGGGCTGGGGGAGGGGCTGGGGGAGGTGCTGTGAGAGGTGGGCATTGCAGGGGCTGGGGGAGGTGCTGTGAGAGGCGGCCATTGCAGGGGCTGGGGGAGGTGCTGTGAGAGGTGGGCATTGCAGGGGCTGGGGGAGGTGCTGTGAGGTGGGCATTGCAGTGGCTGGGGCAGGTGCTGTGAGAGGTGGGCATTGCAGGGGCTCGGGGAGGTGCTGTGAGAGGTGGGCATTGCAGGGGCTGGGGGAGGTGCTGTGAGAGGTGGCATTGCAGGGGCTGGGGGAGGTGCTGTGAGAGGCGGGCATTGCAGGGGCTGGGGGAGGTGCTGTGAGAGGCGGGCATTGCAGGGGCTAGGGGAGGTGCTGTGAGAGGTGGGCATTGCAGGGGCTGGGGGAGGTGCTGTGAGAGGTGGGCAATGCAGGGGCTGGGGGAGGTGCTGTGAGAGGCGGGCATTGCAGGGGCTGGGGGAGGTGCTGTGAGAGGTGGGCATTGCAGGGGCTGGGGGAGGTGCTGTGAGGTGGGCATTGCAGGGGCTGGGGGAGGTGCTGTGAGGTGGGCATTGCAGGGGCTGGGGGAGGTGCTGTGAGAGGGCATTGCAGGGGCTCGGGGAGGTGCTGTGAGAGGTGGGCATTGCAGAGGCTGGGGGAGGTGCTGTGAGGTGGGCATTGCAGGGGCTGGGGGAGGTGCTGTGAGAGCTAGGCATTGCAGGGGCTGGGGGAGGTGCTGTGAGAGTTCGGCATTGCAAGGGCTGGGGGAGGTGGTGTGAGGTGGGCATTGCAGGGGCTGGGGGAGGTGCTGTGAGAGGTGCGCATTGCAGGGGCTGGGGGAGGTGCTGTGAGAGGTGGGCATTGCAAGGGCTGGGGGAGGTGCTGTGAAAGGTGGGCATTGCAGGGGCTGGGGGAGGTGCTGTGAGGTGGGCATTGCAGGGGCTGGGGGAGGTGCTGTGAGGTGGGCATTGCAGGGGCTGTGGGAAGTGCTGTGAGGTTGGCATTGCAGGGGCTGGGGGGGTGCTGTGAGGTGGGCATTGCAGGGGCTGGGGGAGGGGCTGGGGGAGGTGCTGTGAGAGGTGGGCATTGCAGGGGCTGGGGGAGGTGCTGTGAGAGGCGGCCATTGCAGGGGCTGGGGGAGGTGCTGTGAGAGGTGGGCATTGCAGGGGCTGGGGGAGGTGCTGTGAGGTGGGCATTGCAGTGGCTGGGGCAGGTGCTGTGAGAGGTGGGCATTGCAGGGGCTCGGGGAGGTGCTGTGAGAGGTGGGCATTGCAGGGGCTGGGGGAGGTGCTGTGAGGTGGGCATTGCAGGGGATGGGGGAGATGCTGTGAGAGCTAGGCATTGCAGGGGCTGGGGGAGGTGCTGTGAGAGTTGGGCATTGCAAGGGCTGGGGGAGGTGCTGTGAGAGCTAGGCATTGCAGGGGCAGGGGGAGGTGCTGTGAGAGGTGGGCATTGCAGGGGCTGGGGGAGGTGCTGTGAGGCGGGCATTGCAGGGGCTGGGGTAGGTGCTGTGAAGTGGGTATTGCAGGGGCTGGGGGAGGTGCTGTGAGGCGGGCATTGCAGGGGCTGGGGTAGGTGCTGTGAAGTGGGTATTGCAGGGGCTGGGGGAGGTGCTGTGAAGTGGTATTTATATCTTATATCAGTCATTAGAATAGTCTCCGTCAGTCAGGGCCCAATTTGTTTAAAGCGATTTGACATGATTTTTCCTATATTTCATTACACATTTAAACCGCATTCCCATTGGATAATCCACGCCTGCAGTTTGTTGCCACGCCCATTTTGCCATTGCCGTGCGCTTGCAGAAAAGCTGGGGCCGCTTGTTTGCATTTGCCCCCCATGCTTAAAGTGGCAGCCAGCCCCTGCATGCAGGTAGGTGTAACCTCCAACCTGATGTGCTACTGCCCACGTGCAGACTGCAGCCATTGTGTAAGAGTGTCACAATACTCCAGAGGGGAGACACCCAGATACCTGGCACATAGCGGAAGCTTTGTGACTGCCGGCGATCGCACTGAGCGTTACGTTATTGCTGTTACACTTCTGCTTTTAAGCTTCAAATCCTTCATTATGTTTGTTGTAAACAGCGCGCCTACAGATATTCTCCCATGGCACGCTAAGTGATAAAGACTTGTGGCCTGTGATGTTATTGGCAGCCGTCCTTAGGGACTCTGCTCCCTTTGTTACTTTGCTTAATGGAGGATTAACCGACTCTAAATTAAGAGTTTGTTTATGGGTCTCTCCGTTGATCTGTATTTCATTACCGTGGACCTTTTTTAACTAGAAAAGTAACCGTGTGAATTAGAGATGTGCACCGGACATTTTTCGGGTTTTGTGTTTTGTTTTGGATTCGGTTCCGTGGCCGTGTTTTGGATTCGGACGCGTTTTGGCAAAACCTCACCGAAAATTTTTTGTCGGATTCGGGTGTGTTTTGGATTCGGGTGTCTTTTTAAAAAAAAACTAAAAAACAGCTTAAATCATAGAATTTGGGGGTCATTTTGATCCCATAGTATTATTAACCTCAATTACCATAATTTCCACTCATTTCCAGTCTATTCTGAACACCTCACACCTCACAATATTATTTTTAGTCCTACAATTTGCACCGAGTTCGCTGGATGGCTAAGCTAAGCGACACAAGTGGCCGACACAAACACCTGGCCCATCTAGGAGTGGCACTGCAGTGTCAGGCAGGATGGCACTTCAAAAAAATTGTCCCCAAACAGCACATGATGCAAAGAAAAAAAGAGGCGCACCAAGGTCGCTGTGTGACTAAGCTAAGCGACACAAGTGGCCGACACAAACACCTGGCCCATCTAGGAGTGGCACTGCAGTGTCAAGACAGGATGGCACTTCAAAAAAATTGTCCCCAAACAGCACATGATGCAAAGAAAAAAAGAGGCGCACCAAGGTCGCTGTGTGACTAAGCTAAGCGACACAAGTGGCCGACACAAACACCTGGCCCATCTAGGAGTGGCACTGCAGTGTCAAGACAGGATGGCACTTCAAAAAAATTGTCCCCAAACAGCACATGATGCAAAGAAAAAAAGAGGCGCACCACAGGTATAGAATGTAGATGGATAGTATACTTAATGACGACACAGAGGTAG
Organism: Pseudophryne corroboree; assembly: GCF_028390025.1. NCBI lineage: Eukaryota > Metazoa > Chordata > Amphibia > Anura > Myobatrachidae > Pseudophryne > Pseudophryne corroboree. The sequence continues at coordinate 42,813,318 of NC_086444.1, read as the reverse complement.
GCACAGCAGTGGCCTTCCGTATCGTACTGCTATATATAGTATACTGGTGGTCACTGTGTCAGCAAACTGCAAAACTAAAATGCACCACAGGTATAGAATGTAGATGGATAGTATACTTAATGACGACACAGAGGTAGGCACAGCAGTGGCCTTCCGTACTGCTATATATAGTATACTGGTGGTCACTGTGTCAGCAAACTGCAAAACTAAAATGCACCACAGGTATAGAATGTAGATGGATAGTATACTTAATGACGACACAGAGGTAGGTACAGCAGTGGCCTTCCGTATCGTACTGCTATATATAGTATACTGGTGGTCACTGTGTCAGCAAACTGCAAAACTAAAATGCACCACAGGTATAGAATGTAGATGGATAGTATACTTAATGACGACACAGAGGTAGGCACAGCAGTGGTCTTCCATATCGTACTGCTATATATAGTATACTGGTGGTCACTGTGTCAGCAAACTGCAAAACTAAAATGCACCACAGGTATAGAATGTAGATGGATAGTATACTTAATGACGACACAGAGGTAGGTACAGCAGTGGCCTTCCGTACCGTACTGCTATATATAGTATACTGGTGGTCACTGTGTCAGCAAACTGCAAAACTAAAATGCACCACAGGTATAGAATGTAGATGGATAGTATACTTAATGACGACACAGAGGTAGGTACAGCAGTGGCCTTCCGTACCGTACTGCTATATATAGTATACTGGTGGTCACTGTGTCAGCAAACTGCAAAACTAAAATGCACCACAGGTATAGAATGTAGATGGATAGTATACTTAATGACGACACAGAGGTAGGCACAGCAGTGGCCTTCCGTATCGTACTGCTATATATAGTATACTGGTGGTCACTGTGTCAGCAAACTGCAAAACTAAAATGCACCACAGGTATAGAATGTAGATGGATAGTATACTTAATGACGACACAGAGGTAGGTACAGCAGTGGCCTTCCATACCGTACTGCTATATATAGTATACTGGTGGTCACTGTGTCAGCAAACTGCAAAACTAAAATGCACCACAGGTATAGAATGTAGATGGATAGTATACTTAATGACGACACAGAGGTAGGCACAGCAGTGGCCTTCCGTATCGTACTGCTATATATAGTATACTGGTGGTCACTCTGTCAGCAAACTGCAAAACTAAAATGCACCACAGGTATAGAATGTAGATGGATAGTATACTTAATGACGACACAGAGGTAGGCACAGCAGTGGCCTTTCGTATCGTACTGCTATATATAGTATACTGGTGGTCACTGTGTCAGCAAACTGCAAAACTAAAATGCACCACAGGTATAGAATGTAGATGGATAGTATACTTAATGACGACACAGAGGTAGGCACAGCAGTGGCCTTCCGTATCGTACTGCTATATATAGTATACTGGTGGTCACTGGTCAGCAAAACTCTGCACTGTACTCCTCCTATATAATATTAATTATACTGGTGGTCCCCAGTCCCCACAATAAAGCAGCACACTGAGCACAGATATGGAGTGTTTTTCAGGCAGACAACGTATACTGGTGGTCACTGTCAGCAAAACTCTGCACTGTACTCCTGCTATATAATACAGCTGCTCCCCAGTCCCCACAATTAAGCAGTGTGAGCACAGATATATGCAGCACACTGAGCACAGATATGGAGCGTTTTTTTCAGGCAGAGAACGGATAAAACTGGTGGTCACTTATCAGCAAAACTCTGCACTGTACTCCTCCTATATTATACAGCTGCTCCCCAGTCCTCCCCACAATTAAGCAATAAACCAATCAACTTCAACAATAAACGGAGAGGACGCCAGCCACGTCCTCTTCCTATCATCTCCAATGCACGAGTGAAAATGGCTGCTTATATAGAATCCGAATCTCGCGAGAATCCGACAGCGGGATGATGACGTTCGGGCGCGCTCGGGTTAGCCGAGCAAGGCGGGAAGGTTCTAACCTGCCTCGGACCCGTGTAAAATGGGTGAAGTTCGGGGGGGTTCGGTTTCCTAGAAACCGAACCCGCTCATCACTAGTGTGAATGCAATGCCGCATTATACACCACGGTCATAAATGGCCTATTTGCTGCTGATTAGCTACAAGTCACTTGGTTATAATGTAACATAGGAAAAGGGAGATAGAGGGTTTTAGTGACATTGGGGGTCATTCAGACCTGATCGCTCGCTAGCATTTTTTACAGCGCTGCGATCAGGTCAGAACTGCGCATCGTATGCACCGCAATGTGCAGGCGTGTCGCACGGGTACAAAGTGGATCGTTGCTGTGCAATGGGTTTTATGAAGGATCCATTCGCACAGCCAATAGCAAGGAGAGTGACAGGAAGAGGGCGTTTGTAGGTGGCAACTGACCGTTTTCTGGGAGTGTTTGGAAAAACGCAGGCGTGTCCAAGCGTTTGCAGGGCGGGTGTCTGACGTCAGTTCCGGCCCCGGACAGGCTGATGTGATCGCAGCGGCTGAGTAAGTTCTGGGCAACTCAGAAACTGCACAAGATCTTTTTGTACAGCTCTGCTACACATGCGATCGCACACTTGCAAAGCAAAAATACACTCCCCTATGGGTGGTGATTATGCAAACGCCGGACTGTAAAAACCAGCTAGCGAGCGATCAGGTCTAAATTACCCCCATTGACATTGGTGGCGTTTCATTGGCTGTGAGCTGCGTTCTGTTTATTGAATGTAATTCTCATTATGATTGTTTTATTTACACAATGCTGCATCCTCAGGTAATATAATATTATTTGTCTCACTGCATATTAATAATATGTACCGTAGACATGGAGGCCATTTAATAATATGCAAGGAGAGTAGAGATTTGAACTCTTCTTTCGCAGCAATTTACCAATGAATTTTGCTGGGGTAAGATGAACGACTGTCAGCTCTCTGGTGATACTGGCTGGCAGAGATAAGAACACACTCACTGCCAGCCAGTTTTAAGGCTCCCTGTACATACTTACCTATGGGCTTCGGGACTGCAGTCTCCCCCCCCAGGTAAAATCCGCCACCTCAGCTCACAGCCTGTGAGGCCAGATGCAGTCTGTGAGACTTCCTATTGGACGTCCTACCTGCCAGTCACAGACTCTACAGGCAGTCCCATTGGGAGATGTTTCCGCCGGCTGTGAGCTACATAGTGCAGGTGCCGGGACCAAGGCCGGCAACAGAAATCTTGGGGCCCGTTACACTGATATCTCTGGGGCCCCCCTCCCCTCCGTCCCACTCCCTAAATATCCCTAACCTGCATGTGCCAATACATGCATCACCAAATACAAGACACTAGATTTGTGCATATACCGAAACCCTACAATACATAGATGGAAAACACACAACAAAAGTGCACTGTGTCCATTACTGGAGCGCAAACACTCATAATTACACATACCTACATACATACACAAACACATCACATATACTGTATATACACACACACACACACACACACACATACTGTGAAGCAGACATAGACTGTCCAGGAAGGAGGCAGGAGACAGGGAAGTGCCGGCGGGCCAGCGTCATGATGTCACAACGTTGGTGCCACGGTATGGGACCATACCAAGTGACAGGGTAAGGAGGGGGAGGTGCGGAAGGAGGTAGTGCGGCTCCTGACTGGACACTTAATTAATTTTTTAGGTGATTGGCGGCTGGGCAGGCATTCACTTCAAATAGGCAGTGCGTCCTATATTTTATTTCCCTGATTCATGGGGCCCCTCCAGCCCTCAGGGCCCGGTACGGGTATCCCCTTTGACCCCTCCTGTCGCCGGGCCTGGCCGGGACACAGGTTGTGGCGGCATGGACAAGGTGGCGGAGACCGGGAGCATAGCCAGCGGCAGCGCTCCTCCTACAACAAGGTAGGAGCTGCCTATGATACTTAGCCAATTTTTCAGGTAGTCCCCCTGGAAGAGTATGTACTCCTCCCACATCCTGCAGTATAAACAGATAAATGCAAGGAATCGTGGGTCAATTAGCCACACCCATTTCTTGAGGACCAGCCATTTTTCCCCTGCGGGGCTGGGGCCTAAAGACCTGGACGCCCAACCCTGCCCCCGAAGTCCCCAGCTGCTTCTCCCAGAGGGGTGTATTTATGTGCTGTATATGCACAAGCCAACTTCACTGCAAACGGTATACATTCGACAACAACAATTTCGACACAACAGCATGTCAACTTCGGTAATGTCAACAACAGCATGTTGACAGACAGATTTTTGAACGCAGTTAGGGATAGACTGCGGCTAGGGTCAGCTGTGACTAGGGTCAGATTGTGGATAAGGGGGTCATTCCGAGTTGTTCGCTCGCTAGCAGTTTTTAGCAACCGTGAAAACGCTATGCCGCCGCCCACTGGGAGTGTATTTTAGCTTAGCAGAAGTGCGAACGAAAGGATCGCAGAGCGGCTACAACGTTTTTTTGTGCAGTTTTAGAGCAGCTCAAAACTTACTCAGCGCTTGCGATCACTTCAGACTATTCAGTTCCTGTTTTGACGTCACAAACACGCCCTGCGTTCACCCAGCCACGCCTGCATTTTTCCTGGCATGCCTGCGTTTTTTCGAACACTCCCTGAAAACGGTCAGTTGACATCCAGAAACGCCCACTTCATGTCAATCACTCTGCGGCCAGCAGTGCGACTGAACAAGCTTCGCTAGACCCAGTGTAAAACTACATCGTTCGTTGAAATAGTACGTCATGCGTTCGCATTGCGCCGCATACGCATGCGCAGAAGTGCCGTTTTTTTGCCTCATCTCTGCACAGTGAACGTATGCAGCTAGCGAACACCCTGGAATGACCACCAAGGTTAGCCTGTGATTAGGGTTAGGCTGTGGTTAGGGTTAGGCTGCAGTTAGGGTTAGGCTGTGGTTAGGGTTAGGCTGCAGTTAGGGTCAATCTGTGGTTAGGGATAGGCTGCAGTTAGGGTTAGGCTGTGGTTAGGATTAAGCTGAAATTAGGGTCAGACTGTGGTTAGGGTTAGGCTGCAATTAGGGTTAGGCTGTTGTTAGGGCTAGGCTGCAGTTAGGGTTAGGCTGTGGTTAGGGATAGGCTGCAGTTAGGGTCAGTCTGTGGTTAGGGATAGGCTGCAGTTAGGGTTAGGCTGTGGTTAGGGTTAGGCTGCAGTTAGGCTCAGACTGTGGTTAGGGTTAGGCTGCAGTTAGGGTTAGGCTGCGGTTAGGGTTAGGCTGTAGTTAGGCTGCAGCAATGGGCAGACTGTGGTTAGGCTGTGGGTTAGACTGTGGTTAGGGTTAGGCTGTGGTTAGGATTAGGCTGTGGTTAGGGTTAGGCTGCAGTTAGGATTAGGGTGTGGTTAGGGTTGGGCTGCAGTTAGGATTAGGCTGTGGTTAGGGTTAGGCTGTGGTTAGGGTTAGGCTGTGGTTAGGGTTGGGCTGTGGTTAGGATTAGGCTGCAGTTAGGGTTAGGTTGCAGTTAGGGTCAGACTGTGGTTAGGGTTAGGCTGCAGTTAGGGTTAGGCTGTGGTTAGGGTTAGGTTGCAGTTAGGATTAGACTGTGGTTAGGATTAGGCTGCAGTTAGGGTTAGGCTGTGGTTAGGGTTAGGTTGCAGTTAGGATTAGGCTGTGGTTAGGATTAGGCTGCAGTTAGGGTTAGGCTGCAGTTAGGCTCAGACTGTGGTTAGGGTTGGGCTGCAGTTAGGGTTAGGCTGTGGTTAGGTTGCAGTTAGGATTAGACTGTGGTTAGGATTAGGCTGCAGTTAGGGTTAGGCTGTGGTTAGGCTGCAGTTATGGTTAGGCTGTGGTTAGGCTGCAGTTAGGATTAGGCTGTGGTTAGGGTTAGGTTGCAGTTAGGACTAGACTGTGGTTAGGATTAGGCTGCAGTTAGGGTTAGACTGTGGTTAGGGATAGGCTGCAGTTAGGGTCAGTCTGTGGTTAGGGTTAGGCTGTGGTTAGGGATAGGCTGCAGTTAGGGTCAGTCTGTGGTTAGGGTTAGGCTGCAGTTAGGGTTAGGCTGTGGTTAGGATTAGGCTGCAGTTAGGGTTAGGCTGTGGTTAGGGTTAGGCTGCAGTTAGGGTCAGTCTGTGGTTAGGCTGCAGTTAGGATTAGGCTGTGGTTAGAGTTAGGTTGCAGTTAGGATTAGACTGTGGTTAGGATTAGGCTGCAGTTAGGGTTAGGCTGTGGTTAGGGTTAGGCTGCAGTTAGGGTTAGGCTGTGGTTAGGATTAGGGTTAGAGTTAGGCTGCAGTTAAAGTCAGACTGTGGTTAGGATTAGGCTGCAGTTAGGGTTAGGGTTAGGCTGCAGTTAGGGTCAGACTGTGGTTAGGATTAGGCTGCAGTTAGGGTTAGGCTGTGGTTAGGATTAGGCTGCAGTTAGGGTTAGGCTGTGGTTAGGCTGCAGTTATGGTTAGGCTGTGGTTAGGCTGCAGTTAGGATTAGGCTGTGGTTAGGGTTAGGTTGCAGTTAGGACTAGACTGTGGTTAGGATTAGGCTGCAGTTAGGGTTAGACTGTGGTTAGGGATAGGCTGCAGTTAGGGTCAGTCTGTGGTTAGGGTTAGGCTGTGGTTAGGGATAGGCTGCAGTTAGGGTCAGTCTGTGGTTAGGGTTAGGCTGCAGTTAGGGTTAGGCTGTGGTTAGGATTAGGCTGCAGTTAGGGTTAGGCTGCAGTTAGGATTAGGCTGTGGTTAGGGATAGGCTGCCGTTAGGGTCAGTCTGTGGTTAGGGATAGGCTGCCGTTAGGGTCAGTCTGTGGTTAGGGTTAGGCTGCAGTTAGGGTTAGGCTGTGGTTAGGGTTAGGCTGCCGTTAGGGTCAGTCTGTGGTTAGGGATAGGCATAGGCGTGCGCAGGGGGGGTGCCTGGTGCGCACAGGCACCCCCTAATGTCTGGCACCCGATCTCACATGCCTGATGCAGCGATCGCCGAACAGGCTGATTACTGTCCCCTCTGTGCTGCACCCTGTCAGGAATGCATTACTGACCGGACGCCTGGGTTAATCAAGGGTGCCACTGCCACCGGCTTTCAAACTCCCGGCTCCACCTCCATGTACAAAAACAGCGCGATGTGACGTGATTACGTCATGCTGCTCGCATGCCCACCACTTTCCTTCTATGCTATGCCAACGCCAGCCACTGATGAGGAGCAGCATGCAGCCAGCGTTCCTCTTAGGAAGACAAATTCAATACTGGCAGGCGGCCGGCAGCAGCATTGACGCGTCACTCGTTTTTCCAGCAGCAGCAGTACTAGTCTGTGACTGTCAGTGTCAGTGAGTGACTGACTTGTAAGTAAGCTGCTGCAGCTTGCAGGGGAAAGAGAGGAGGAGCCAGACCAGGCTGAGGAGGAGCAGTGTAATTGCAGTGAGTGCCATCAGGGGTGTTTGTTTGGTGCACACCACAACATCTGACAATGTATCTGCTTTATTAGGATTGGTACAAGGGTGGATATTATATATTGCGTTGACCATCAATAGATGGTGCTAGACACGCCCAAAAGGCGGTGCTAGACACACCCCTCTGATGGTGCACCCCCTAATAAAATGTGCTGCGCACGCCAGTGGGGATAGGCTGCCGTTAGGGTCAGTCTGTGGTTAGGGTTAGGCTGCAGTTAGGGTTAGGCTGTGGTTAGGGTTAGGCTGCAGTTAAGTTTAGGCTGTGGTTAGGATTAGGCTGTGGTTAGGGATAGGCTGTGGTTAGGGTTAGTATTAGTATTATGGGCAGACAGGGGTGGTTTAAGAGAGGAGGGGGCCCGTGTCCAGACTCCGTATGGGCCTTTCCTCTCTGCAGCACAGTAAACTCCTGCACTGTTCCAGAGGCTACTGCATATGCGCAGGTATTACTATTCGGGAATATGACGCCATCCTTGCTCCTGATGATTATTTTATACTTCACATCACCAGGAAAATGTCAGCCGCTCCATGTCACAGGTAATGTCTGCTGCTACCTCAGCACCGGCGTGTGACTCCAGAGAGGTAAGTAGTTATACATGGGTGTAGGATGCACGGCACACCCTGCACACTTTATACATATGGCAATGCATGCATGATAAGCCATACCCACCTCCACAAGGGACGGCTGCACGCTAGACGTGCCGCCTGTTGACATTTACAATGCAGACATCTAACAATACCGACATTCTGTTGATGTTGTGTCCACATTTTGAATGCCGGCACTCAGAAAATTTCGAAGCTGCAGTGCCGACATTCTAAGTATCGACTGATATGCAACCGGGTTCCTGTTTACCTGTATCAAATTCTATTTTCCATGTTTCAAGCGAGTTACATTTTATTGCGGCCCATTCATGGCCAATCCGGCCTTCGTGGCATAGGAGGTAGCGCACGCCTGCTGAAAATGATTTATGTTGCCGTAAATTACTTCATCTGCTGCAAAAGAGGACGTACAACAGCGTCTCCTATTACTTGACTCTATTTAATAATAATATAAAAGATCTAATTGAAATGTATCTATATTTTCCCGATTGCCTGGTGACGTTTATTGCGTCCACGGAAAGTGATGGGAAATGTTCAACTACGATACCAGTAAGGAAATAAAGGGGCTCGTGTGCATCGTTGCTCATCCATATTAACCCCCCTGGAACGATTTAATGAAAAGATCAGCTCTGAATCAACTGGCCAACAGGAAGGGCCATTTATCACAGTGGCAGGAGACTTCCAGACACTCAAATGAAGCATCTGTGCATTTTCCGCTCTGGGCGATTTATAAAACACATGTTTAGCAGGTGACAAGGGACTTGCTGCAATAACACCGGCAGACGGGCACATTATCAGGTACATACAGCACTATATATCACTTTTAGGTATAAATGGCGTTAATGCTATCATGGAATTTAGAACTGGAGAATACAGTGCATCCGGAAAGTATTCACAGCGCTTCACGTTTTCCACATTTTGTTATGTTACAGCCTTATTCCCAAATGGAATAAATTCATTTTTTTTACCTCAAAATCCTACACACAATGGGGGTCATTCCGAGTTGATCGTAGCTGTGCTAAATTTAGCACAGCTACGGTCTTCTTCCCTGACATGCGGGGGGACGCCCAGCACAGGGCTAGCCCAGCCCGCATGTCAGTCCGGCCCCCCCTCGCAGAAGTGCAAAGGCATCGCACAGCGGCGATGCCTTTGCACTTCAAGAGTAGCTCCCGGCCAGCGCAGGCTGGGAGCTACTCATCGCTCCCCGGGCTGCAGCGGCTGTGTTTGACGTCACGCAGCCGCTGCGGCCCGCCCCCTGTTCGGTCTGGGCACGCCTGTGTTGCCTGACCAAACCCACGAAACAGCGACCAAACGCTGCCGTTCCGCCCCCTCCCACCAAGCGATCGCCTGTCAATCAGGCAGAGGCAATCGCATCCCTACTACGGCCTTCGGCCATCTGCCATGCTCCGGCGCACTACGCCGCTAGCGCATGCGCAGTAGGGACTTAAAACGCAGCGAGCGAATGGGGCAGAATGACCCCCTTTACCCCATAATGACAATGTGAAAAAGTTTTTTTAAAGTTTTTGCTAATTTCTTAAAAATAAAAAACTAAGAAATCACATGTACATAAGTATTCACAGCCTTTGCTCAATACTTTGTTGTTACACCTTTGGCAGCAATTACAGCCTCAAGTCTTTTTGAATACGATGCCACAAGCTTGGCACACTTATCTTTGGGCAGTTTCGCCCATTCCTCTCTGCAGCACCTCTCAAGCTCCATCAGGTTGGATAGGAAGTGTCGGTGCACAGCCATTTTCAGATCTCTCCAGATCTCTCCAGAGATGTTCAATCGGATTCAAGTCTGGGCTCTGGCTGAGCCACTCAAGGACATTCACAGAGCTGTCCTGAAGCCACCCCTTTGATATATTGGCTGTGTCCTTAGAGTTGTTGTCCTGCTGAAAGATGAACCGTCGCCCCAGTCTGAGGTCAAGAGCGCTCTGGAGCAGGTTTTCATCCTGGACGTCTCTGTACATTGCTGCATTCATCTTTCCCTCTATCCTGACCAGGACCGTCTTAACAACAGTGTAGGCCCCTGGGCACAGCAATGCACTGGGGCCCCTACATATCCTCCAGTGGTAGGGGTGGGGGGTGCTATCAGCGGCAGCTTTGATGTCCCGCGGGCGGTAGGGGGTGTTCTATCTTCCGCGTGTAGGACCTGGAACAGTAATTTCTGCTACTTACTCCTTTACTGCACAGATGGTGGGAGATGGGGCGGGAGGGAGAACACTAAACTGTAGAAGGGGGCATTGTGCTGAATGAAGGGGACCCTGGTAAATGACTTTCGGGGTGGTAGGGGGTATTTAATACGTAGGGGAGGGGTGGATAGTGGAGTGGGCTTAATATTCATAATTTTGTGGTGGGAGGGCAGCTTGCTTGACTGCAGATATCTCAAGTTCCTGGAAATACTGTAGATTTCTTAGCTTTGAATGGGATAAAAAAAACTACACACCTTACCTTACAGGAGGTACTGGGGACACATTTCAGGAGGTACTGGGGTCCTGGGGATCAGAGTTCAGGAGCCAGAGCAATTCACCGACAACAATATAAAACTGCATACCAGGCGTGTGGAGCTGGAGCAGGGACCGGCTGCTGGAAGGAGGATATCTTTGGTCCTGGGCATAGTAGAGACACGCTGCCAGTGTCCACCAAAAGGGGAGAGTCCCAGCTTTTGTATTATACCCTCAGAAAAACTCTAAGTCAGACAGAACCTGAGATATCTGGCTGGGAAGAGCAATTAACAGGCTTGGTTGGGGAACACTTCTTTGACATCGGATATCTCCGGTTCCCCTGGGCCGATTTTCAAAAATCTGGTACCACTGGAAAGAGGGGACCCTCAGCTATCAGAATAGGGCCCTTATACTCCTGGGGCCCTTGGGCAAGTGCCCATTGAGCCCATACGAAAAGACGGCCCTGATCCTGACTAGTTTCCCAGTTCCTGCCGCTGAAAAACATCCCCACAGCATGATGCTGCCACCAGGAATAAGGCTGTAACATAACAAATTGTGGAAAAAGTGAAGTGCTGTGAATACTTTCCGGATGCACTGTACTCACAAATGTAACATAGTTTATTTCATGAAAGTTGTCCAGGCTATTCTGCTCAGTTACCAAAAGAGCAGATACTGTATGCTAGTGATATTACCGTGCACGCAAATATGGCCGCTCAGAAGATTGTCTAAGCGATATGGTGGTTCAGAAAATGTGCCCAGTCTGATTTCCTCCATTATGTAATGTCAGTTAAGAGCTGATTGATTGGTACTTTATCGCTCTCCACTTTATCTCTCCAAGATTTGATAACTCTGCCTCTGTGTGTTGGGGGCGGGATCACACCATGTTGGGAGGTTCTGGCCACTGCTGAAGGGGGTGTGGCCTCACCTTGTTAGGGTAGTCACGAATGGGTCAGCAACATACTTGCCAACCCTCCCGCATCCTGCGGGAGGCTCCCGGTTTGATGACCAATCTCACGTAGCCCCGCAAAGTATAATAAATCTACCGGATTTATTCAGCGCCGCTAGAAAACCGGACTGCACATGCGCAAGCCCGGAGGACTCCGATCAGAGCTTGAGCAAAATAAAGAGGCTGCTCAATGGGCAGGCTGACCTCAGTTTCAATAGCAACGTTCTGCCTTACCTCTGACCATGATGCTGCAGCCAATCTGGTCCGTACCACCCCTAGCCCGCACCGCCTCCCCTCCTCCTGCCGGGAGCGTACTCATCGTGCTGGCCTGGGCTGGTTCGCAACTGCTTGGTGATGATTCCTGAGCTGCTGCCACCCTCCCCAAACCCGTGTACATGTGCCCATTTGATTCAGCGCAAAGAAAGCACAGAGGGTACGTCGGGGCTGTACATAACAGAGCATGGGTGAGTAAGGCAGTCATCGGCTCAGCGCCGCTTATAGGGGGTCATTCCGAGTTGTTCGCTCGCAAGCTGCTTTTAGCAGCTTTGCACACGCTAAGCCGCCGCCTACTGGGAGTGAATCTTAGATTATCAAAATTGCGAACGAAAGATTAGCAAAATTGCGAATAGACACTTCTTAGCAGTTTCTGAGTAGCTCCACACTTACTCGGCATCTGCGATCAATTCAGTGCTTGTCGTTCCTGGTTTGACGTCACAAACACACCCAGCGTTCGGCCAGACACTCCTCCGTTTCTCCAGCCACTCCCGCGTTTTTCCCAGAAACGGTAGCGTTTTTTCGCACACACCCATAAAACGGCCAGTTTCCGCCCAGAAACACCCACTTCCTGTCAATCACATTACGATCACCAGAACGAAGAAAAAACCTCGTAATACCGTGAGTAAAATACCTAACTGCATAGCAAATTTACTTGGCGCAGTCGCACTGCGGACATTGCGCATGCGCATTAGCGACTAAATCGCTCCGTTGCGAGATACAAATAACGAGCGAACAACTCGGAATGACCCCCATAGAGAGCGGCACTGACACTCCGCTGGGTGAAACTGAGGGTCACCTGAGCTGACAGGAGGAGAGACTAGGCAGACAGAAATCAGCAGTTGTGAGTACGGAGAGCAGACACGACCCAGAGTCACACAGGGTAGAACCTGAGTGACACAGGGAAGAGCTGGAGACATGGGGGGGGGGGGGATTGAAGTGTCAGCAGGGATGTGGGGGATCTAGGGTGACATGGGGGAAGCTGGAGTGACACAGAAGGGGGGAGCTGCTGGAATGAGTGGGAAGAGTGAAGTGACATGGGGGAAGCTGGAGTGACACAGAAGGGGGGAGCTGCTGGAATGAGTGGGAAGAGTGAAGTGACATGGGGGAAGCTGGAGTGACACAGAAGGGGGGAGCTGCTGGAATGAGTGGGAAGAGTGAAGTGACATGGGGGAAGCTGGAGTGACACAGAAGGGGGGAGATGCTGGAATGAGTGGGAAGAGTGAAGTGACATGGGGGAGGCTGGAGTGACACAGAAGGGGGAGCTGCTGGAATGAGTGGGAATAGGGAAGTGACATGGGGGAAGCTGGAATGACAGAAGGGGGGAGCTGCTGGAATGAGTGGGAAGAGTGAAGTGACATGGGTGAAGCTGGAGTGACAGAAGGGGGGAGCTGCTGGAATGAGTGGGAAGAGTGAAGTGACATGGGGGAAGCTGGAGTGACACAGAAGGGGGGAGCTGCTGGAATGAGTGGGAATAGGGAAGTGACATGGGGGAGGCTGGAGTGACACAGAAGGGGGGAGCTGCTGGAATGAGTGGGAAGAGTGAAGTGACATGGGGGAAGCTGGAGTGACACAGAAGGGGGGAGCTGCTGGAATGAGTGGGAAGAGTGAAGTGACATGGGGGAAGCTGGAGTGACACAGAAGGGGGGAGATGCTGGAATGAGTGGGAAGAGTGAAGTGACATGGGGGAAGCTGGAGTGACACAGAAGGGGGGAGATGCTGGAATGAGTGGGAAGAGTGAAGTGACATGGGGGAAGCTGGAATTATGGGGGGGGGGATTTTGAATGACACAGACAGAGCTGGAGTGACACATAGGGGAAACTGAAGTTACTCTTGGTGAAGCTGGAGGAGCTGGAGTGGCAGGAGGCAGAGCAGGAATAACATGGGAGAGCTGGAGTGTCACAAGGGTTTCTTTTTATCCTCCCTTTCTCTATGGTGTGTCTGTTGCACAGTTTTCCCTTTGTCCCAATGTTTCATTCTCTCTGAGGTAGTGTGGAGAGGTGGTATAGTGATTTTTTTTTTGAAGTGTAGTGTAGAATATAGAGGGGTCAGTGATGTAGTGTAGAGTATAGAGGGGTCAGTGGCGCAGTGTAGGGTATAGAGGGGTCAGTGGCGCAGTGTAGGGTATAGAGGGGTCAGTGATGCAGTGTAGGGTATAGAGGGGTCAGTGATGCAGTGTAGGGTAGAGAGGGGTCAGTGATGCAGTGTAGGGTATAGAGGGGTCAGTGATGCAGTGTAGGGTATAGAGGGGTCCGTGACGCAGTGTAGGCTATAAAGGGGTCAGTGATGCAGTGTAGGGTATAGAGGATTCAATGATGCAGTGTAGGGTATAGAGGGGTCAGTGATGCAGTGTAGGGTATAGAGGGGTCAGTGATGCAGTGTAGGGTATAGAGGGGTCAGTGATGCAGTGTAGGGTATAGAGGGGTCAGTGATGCAGTGTAGGGTATAGAGGATTCAGTGACGCAGTGTAGGGTATAGAGGGGTCAGTGACGCAGTGTAGGCTATAAAGGGGCCAGTGATGCAGTGTAGGGTATAGAGGATTCAATGATGCAGTGTAGGGTATAGAGGGGTCAGTGATGCAGTGTAGGGTATAGAGGGGTCAGTGATGCAGTGTAGGGTATAGAGGGGTCAGTGATGCAGTGTAGGGTATAGAGGGGTCAGTGATGCAGTGTAGGGTATAGAGGATTCAGTGACGCAGTATAGGGTATAGAGGGATCAGTGACGCAGTGTAGGCTATAAAGGGGTCAGTGATGCAGTGTAGGGTATAGAGGATTCAATGATGCAGTGTAGGGTATAGAGGATTCAATGATGCAGTGTAGGGTATAGAGGGTTCAGTGATGCAGTGTATGGTATAGAGGGGTCAGTGACGCAGTGTAGGGTATAGAGGGGTCAGTGACGCAGTGTAGGGTATAGAGGGGTCAGTGACGCAATGTAGGGTATAGAGGGGTCAGTGATGCAGTGTAGGGTATAGAAGGGTCAGTGATGCAGTGTAGGGTATAGAGGGATCAGTGAGGTAGTGTAGGGTATAGAGGGGTCAGTGAGGCAGTGTAGGGTATAGAGGGGTCAGTGACGCAGTGTAGGGTATAGAGGGGTCAGTGATGCAGTGTAGGGTATAGAGGGGTCAGTGATGCAGGTAGGGTATAGAGGATTCAGTGACGCAGTGTAGGGTATAGAGGGGTCAGTGACGCAGTGTAGGGTATAGAGGGGTCAGTGATGCAGTGTAGGGTATAGAGGATTCAATGATGCAGTGTAGGGTATAGAGGGTTCAGTGATGCAGTGTAGGGTATAGAGGGGTCAGTGACGCAGTGTAGGGTATAGAGGGGTCAGTGACGCAGTGTAGGGTATAGAGGGGTCAGTGACGCAGTGTAGGGTATAGAGGGGTCAGTGATGCAGTGTAGGGTATAGAGGGGACAGTGATGCAGTGTAGGGTATAGAGGGATCAGTGAGGTAGTGTAGGGTATAGAGGGGTCAGTGAGGCAGTGTAGGGTTTAGAGGGGTCAGTGATGCAGTGTAGGGTATAGACGAAGCTTTCACGCTGCCTTATGGAGAATGTTGCTGATCCTGCATTGGTACCCTAGACATCTGCCCCTTGTGCCTTTTAATACTTAAACTAGGTAAATGCGGATATGGGGATGTGGGTAGGTCATTCAATCACCTGGACTACTGTTCTATTTCTGTACATTGCTTAGCTGTATAATGGTAGTACAATCAGCTAGTTACAACCCTTAACGAGAACACACTGCATGCAGAGAGCTACCCATACATGCACCAGCTGTGGCGGCATGCTGCTCGAAGTACTACAGTTGTCACCTGTAGCTCCAGGACATAACCCTGAGTGGCAATGCCCATAGGTGGACCTAAACACACCCTTTTGGGTGGAGCATGACACGCCCCTTCAAACGGCTCACGCACATTGTGCACATTCTACTATTAACTAGAATCTCCCTGAAACTGGTTTTCAAACGTTGGCAAGTATGGTCTGCAAACTGCGGCTCTCCAGCTGCTGTGGAACTTCACATCCCAGCATGCTCTGCCACAGTTTTAGCATGCCTTAAAAGGAAAACTGTGGCATTGCATGCTGGGATGTGTAGTTCCACAGCAGCTGGAGAGCCGCAGGTTGCAGACCCATGGCGGTAGTGGCTCAGCTGCTATGGAAGGACTGAGTCCTCCATGCAGGCCTGGCCATCTGTATTTCTTCCATGCTCCCATTCCTTTTGTTGCCCCTGACAACAGGAGTAGCTTTAGGTGACGGCATAAAGTCACAAACAAATGCAGTGCAATGAGATGCGCCATTTTCAGTGTTATAAATCACTGCTTCAGTAATGTCACTAATTTCTAGTGAAGGACGATGCATTTCCGACACTCATGTAAGTACATTGAGCTGCAGCTGCTGGTGCCAGGTAAAAGAGGAGGGGTCTTGGGCTCCTGCTGGGCCCCACCATCACAGCCTATAACATGTCAGTTAGGAGCTGATTGGCTGGTACTTTATCTCCATCCACTTTATCTCTCTCCAAAGCTTAGTACATAGACCCCTATGTGTTTCCACTGTCACTAGCATGGTCCCTCCCTAGGATAAACTTGCAGAGCGTGTGGGCAGCAGTGCAGGACTACCGACCTCTTTTCAAGCACTAGCTCCAGCCCCTAAGATGGTAGTTGGGATCCAACCAAGTGCCTGCTCTGTCTCTGGCAGCTGAATCTCTCAGGAGGCTGGATACTGCCCCTCCATCCTCCCACCGGCTGTCTGTCAGAGGAAAAGATCCACCTGCTGTATGTGGGGATCTACATCAGCGCCCTTGGATTTGCCGGAAGACAACTTTCTGCTACGACCTCCCTTGGCTGATACTGTCACACTTCCCTCCCTCCGGTCACCAGGGACACCACCAAATCAGATGAGTTTCTATGCAGCACCCTCTGCTCCAAGATCCTCCTCCGCTTCCCCCAAGTAGTTAAAGCTCCACAAACTGGCTGCGGCTCAAGTGACAACTGTCCCAGACCCCGGCTGTAACTCTCTCCCTTTCCACGAGCCAGCGTAACCCAGGAGAGCCTGACACTAAAGCCATGTGCATTGTTTTCTCTCCAAATGCAATCTGTCCCCAATTGCTGGCCGCTGAAGTGGGACTTTTCTCGTAAAAGTTCCTCCACTTGTTTGAAGCCATCAGAGTTTAAACTAGAGATGAGCGCCGGAAATTTTTCGGGTTTTGTGTTTTGGTTTTGGGTTCGGTTCTGCGGCCGTGTTTTGGGTTCGACCGCGTTTTGGCAAAACCTCACCGAATTTTTTTTGTCTAATTCGGGTGTGTTTTGGATTCGGGTGTTTTTTCAAAAAACACTAAAAAACAGCTTAAATCATAGAATTTGGGGGTCATTTTGATCCCAAAGTATTATTAACCTCAAAAACCATAATTTCCACTCATTTTCAGTCTATTCTGAATACCTCACACCTCACAATATTATTTTTAGTCCTAAAATTTGCACCTAGGTCGCTGGATGACTAAGCTAAGCGACCCTAGTGGCCGACACAAACACCGGGCCCATCTAGGAGTGTCACTGCAGTGTCACGCAGGATGTCCCTTCCAAAAAACCCTCCCCAAACAGCACATGACGCAAAGAAAAAAAGAGGCGCAATGAGGTAGCTGTGTGAGTAAGATAAGCGACCCTAGTGGCCGACACAAACACCGGGCCCATCTAGGAGTGTCACTGCAGTGTCACGCAGGATGTCCCTTCCAAAAAACCCTCCCCAAACAGCACATGACGCAAAGAAAAAAAGAGGCGCAATGAGGTAGCTGTGTGAGTAAGATAAGCGACCCTAGTGGCCGACACAAACACCGGGCCCATCTAGGAGTGTCACTGCAGTGTCACGCAGGATGTCCCTTCCAAAAAACCCTCCCCAAACAGCACATGACGCAAAGAAAAAAAGAGGCGCAATGAGGTAGCTGTGTGAGTAAGATAAGCGACCCTAGTGGCCGACACAAACAAAAAAAAACCACGGGTAGGTGGTATACAATTATGGATGGACTGCCGAGTGCCGACACAGAGGTAGCTACAGCCGTGGACTACCGTACTGTACTGTGTCTGCTGCTAATATAGACTGGATGATAATGAGATGTAGTATGTATAAAGAAGAAAGAAAAAAAAAACCACGGGTAGGTGGTATACAATTATGGATGGACTGCCGAGTGCCGACACAGAGGTAGCTACAGCCGTGGACTACCGTACTGTACTGTGTCTGCTGCTAATATAGACTGGTTGATAATGAGATGTAGTATGTATAAAGAAGAAAGAAAAAAAAAAAACACGGGTAGGTGGTATACAATTATGGATGGACTGCCGAGTGCCGACACAGAGGTAGCTACAGCCGTGGACTACCGTACTGTACTGTGTCTGCTGCTAATATAGACTGGATGATAATGAGATGTAGTATGTATAAAGAAGAAAGAAAAAAAGAACCACGGGTAGGTGGTATACAATTATGGATGGACTGCCGAGTGCCGACACAGAGGTAGCTACAGCCGTGAACTACCGTACTGTGTCTGCTGCTAGTAGACTGGATGATAAATAATGATATAAAAAATATATATATATCACTACTGCAGCCGGACAGGTATATATTATATAATGACGGACCTGCTGGAGTGGACACTGTCTGTCAGCAGAATGAGTTTTTTAATTTTTATAGAATAAAAAAACACCACACAAGTCACACGACGAGTGTACTTTTTCAGGCAGACATTCAATCACAATATACTATACTGGTGGTCAGTGTGGTCAGGTCACTGGTCACAGTGGTCAGTGGTCAGTCACACTGGCAGTGGCACTCTGGCAGCAAAAGTGTGCACTGTTTAATATGTACTCCTGGCTCCTGCTATAACCTATAACTGCTCCCCAGTCTCCCCCACAATTAAGCTGTGTGAGCACAGTCAGATATTATACATAGATGATGCAGCACACTGGGCTGAGCACAGATATGGTATGTGAGTGTGACTGAGTCACTGTGTATCGTTTTTTTCAGGCAGAGAACAAGAACAGAACGGATTATTAAATAATAATAAATTATAAAACTGCACTGGTGGTCAGGTCACTGGTCATCAGTCACTAGTATAACTCCTCCTAAGCTCCAGTAAGTAAATGAAGTGTCTCACTCTCACTCTCCTATCTATTTTAATTTCTAAACGGAGAGGACGCCAGCCACGTCCTCTCCCTATCAATCTCAATGCACGTGTGAAAATGGCCGCGACGCGCGGCTCCTTATATAGAATCCGAGTCTCGCGATAGAATCCGAGCCTCGCGAGAATCCGACAGCGTGATGATGACGTTCGGGCGCGCTCGGGTTAACCGAGCAAGGCGGGAAGATCCGAGTCGCTCGGACCCGTGTAAAAAAACATGAAGTTCGGGCGGGTTCGGATTCAGAGAAACCGAACCCGCTCATCTCTAGTTTAAACCTGGTACTGCATCTGTAATCCATAGTCTCATACATACAAGTCTATAAGGCTCAATATACAGTACTGTGCAAAAGTTTTAGACAGGTGACAAAAATGCTGCACAGTAAGAATGCTTTAAAAAATAGAAGTGTTAATAGTTTATTTTTATTAATTAACAAAATGCAAAGTGAATGGACCTCTGGAGGGAGGTTGTTCCAAACATCTTGGAGAAGTAACCACAGATCTTCTGTGGATGTAGGCTTGCTCAAATCCTTCTGTCCCTTTATATAATCCCAGACAGACTCCATGATGTTGAGATCAGGGCGCTATGAGGGCCATATCCTCACTTCCAGGACTCCTTGTTCTTCTTTACACTGGATATAGTTCTTAATGACATTGGTTGTATGTCTGGGCCATTGTCCTGCTGCAGAATAAATTTGGAGCCAATCAGACGCCTCCCTGATGGTATTGCATGATGGATAAGTACAGTACCTGCCTGTATTTTTCAGCATTGAAGCACAAAGAAACGGGCAGTGTTGAGGACTGAAGACGCAGTGGTTGGCCAAGGACACATCATGCTTACTTCCCTTTGAAATTGGAAGATTTCCAGCAGTGCCATCAGCTCAGAACTGGCAGAAACCAGTGGAGCCCAGGTACACCCATCTACTGTTCGGAGAAGTCTGGCTAGAAGTGGACTTCATGGAAGAATTGTGCCCAAAAAGGCATACCTTCGAGGTGGAAACAGGGCCAAGCGACTCAACTATGCACAAAAACATGGGATTGGGGTGTAGAAAAATGGCAGCAGGTGCTCTGGATTAATGAGTCAAAATGTGATATTTTTGGCTGTGACAGAAGACAGTTTGCTTGCTGAAAGCCTGAAGTGTGGTACAATAATGAGTGTGTGTAGGCAACAGTGGTGCATGGTGGGCATTCCTTGCAAGTTTGGGGCTGCATTTCAGCAAACGGAGTTGGGGATTTGGTCAGGATTAATGATGACCTCTTACCACCTGCTAAACAGTGGCAACAAGCAGTGGTGCCGAGGAAGAGGCCCGAGCCTGCTGTAGGGGCCCGGTGGGGGCCTGAGTCTCGCTGCCCTCCTCCCCGTTGCGGAGAGACAGCAGAGAGAGAGAGAACTGACTGCCGCTGCAGCAGCCTCTCTCCCTAGCCCAGCACATGCTGCTCAGTGCTGTGTGCTGAGCTGGGGAGACAGGCAGCGGCATTAAATCTTCTCTCTACCTGTGTGGGGGAGCGAACAATCGCACCCACACCCCGACGCCAGCAGGATTGAACAACGGCGCCCCTCTATTCTGCGCATGCAGCCACACATCATTTACATTTTTTTAAAGGAGGAGGTCTGGCCACACCTCCCCCATTGGCTATGTCCCCTCCTTGTACCAGGGTACGCAGACCTATCGGTGCCCCTGGCAACGCATCTCCATTTTCACAAACGGAGGCCATCTCTGCCCCCCCCCCCCCTGCTGCCCAGATGGCATCAGACTGTCAATCACTGCCAGTCTGCTTTCGGTCTGCTTCCTATATAACAGGTCCTGTGCATGCACAAAGTGTGTATCACGGAGCAGATCCAATGGGATCTGAATGAGAGCCAAGGCATATGCTGGTTACACAGCTGAGTAGGGCACCACATAAAGGTGGGCGACCTGGCACAGCCACACCAGCAACATGCTACCTGGTATGCCCCCTGGGTAGTGCCTGGCTGGAGTCTGTGCGAGTCTCTGGACCGTCACTACCTAGGGGAGCATACCAGGTAATACAACTGTGGACATAGTATAAGGATGTGGTGCTACAACTGTGGGCATAGTGTAAGGAGCACTACAACAGTAGGCATAATGTGCAAGGAGCACTACAACTGTGGGCATAATGTGCAAGGAGCACTACAACTGTGGGCATAGTGAAAAGGCACTACAACGGTGGGGATAGAGTAAGAGACACTACAACTGTGGGCATAATGTGCAAGGAGCACTACAACTGTGGGCATAGTGAAAAGGCACTACAACGGTGGGGATAGAGTCAGAGACACTACAACTGTGGGCATAATGTGCAAGGAGCACTACAACTGTGGGCATTGTGTAAGAGGCACTACAACAGTGGGCATAATGTGTAAGGATCACTACTACTGTGGGCATTGTGTAAGAGGCACTACAACAGTGGGCATAGAGTAAGGAGTACTACAACTATAGACATAATGTTTGAGGGGCTCTACTACTGTGGGCATAGTGTAAGAGGCATTACAACTGTGGGCATAGTGTAAGTGGCATTACAGCTGTGGGCATAATATGTAATGGGTACTACTACTGTGGGCATAATGAGTTATGAGGACTACAAATGGTCATTTCCCATGAGACCTCACACTCTTAAGTTTTTCAGGTGCGTACCAAAGTATATATTCGCTTATTAAAAAATGTGGTTTCGGGCCAGCCCTGATGAGGGCCACTGTGCATTACCTGTCTGCAAAAATGAGTGAAGTGTGTCACAGTCTTTGAATTATACAAAACTAAAGTTTCTGCCGCTGTAGAGAGTGGAAATCTGATTAAATATTTGTCATTGTTTAAATTTTTTAATGTATGTTACCAAATAAGAGTCTGAAATGATGGACTCGATCGTCAAGTTCCAGGAATCTATCTAGAAGAAAAGTACATGATGAACGCAGGGCCTGTAGGCTGACAGCCCTTGTTGTGCTTATGTGAATTACAGAGCTGAGGAGCCTAATGGCACAAGATGGCCGCCGCTGATGACCTCTCCAGTCTGTGACATCTCCCGCTGTTTGATAAACGAGGCAGCAGTACAGAGTTACCCGTGTGAACTCCACAGGGGTATTGCATTGTCCCGTTGTTTTAGACATGCTGTACCTGAAGCAAACCATCAATGTATAAAGTTAATAACCTATATCATTTCCTCAACACATTAAACACAAACAAATTGTGGGATGACATCACATGACCTACGCATATAATGAAAGAGAGTAAACTATCAATACAAGTCTTAACATCATTTAGCTGACGTCTGTTCCTTTATGATTTAGACATTGAAACCCCCCTTTAAGAACATTTTATTTTGTCTGCTAAAACGCTGCTCATTTCTATCTTAAATAAGCCCAAAAAGTGATGGGACATCAAACGGTTGTTGGCAGAATTGGCGTAAATTCTAAAAAAAAATCTGTTCACCTTTGCATTTGCATCATATAAGCCTACATTCAGGTGCGTTTTAACAGAGGAGGGGGCCCCTCCTCTCCATAGTGCAGTAGGCTCTGGAATTGTGCTGGAGTCTACAGCGTATGCACGGCGGCCATTTTGGCTGTGATTTTTGCTGTGATTTTTGCTGTGGCGGGACTCCGGAGAGGTAGGTATTAAAACATGGGTGGAATGTGTGCTATGTAGGCCCCCCCTTGGACCCAGGGGCCCGTGTGCACAGAACTCATTGCACACATTAAACTCCAATGCCTACATCAATGAAAGCCTTCATTACCATTGTCTATACGCCTTATAACTAGTGATGTGCACCGGAATTTTTTTCGGGTTTTGTGTTTTGGTTTTGGATTCGGTTCCGCGGCCGTGTTTTGGATTCAGACGCGTTTTGGCAAAACCTCCCTGAAATTTTTTTGTCGGATTCGGGTGTGTTTTGGATTTGGGTGTTTTTTTACAAAACCCCCTCAAAAACAGCTTAAATCATAGAATTTGGGGGTCATTTTGATCCCATAGTACAGGCATGTCCAAACTGCGGCCCTCCAGCTGTTGTGAAACTACATATCCCAACATGCCCTTACACAGTTTTGCTGTCAGAGGATGCTAAAGGTGTGTCAGGGCATGCTGGGATGTGTAGTTTCTTAACAGCTGGAGGGCCGCAGTTTGGACATGCCTGCCATAGCATTATTAACCCCAATAACCATAATTTCCACTCATTTCCAGTCTATTCTGAACACCTCACACCTCACAATATTATTTTTAGTCCTAAAATTTGCACCGAGGTCGCTGGATGGCTAAGCTAAGCGACCCAAGTGGCCGACACAAACACCTGGCCCATCTAGGAGTGGCACTGCAGTGTCAGACAGGATGGCACTAAAAAAAATAGTCCCCAAACAGCACATGATGCAAAGAAAAAAAGAGGTGCATCAAGGTCGCTGGATGGCTAAGCTAAGCGACCCAAGTGGCCGACACAAACACCTGGCCCATCTAGGAGTGGCACTGCAATGTCAGACAGGATGGCACTTAAAAAAATAGCCCCCAAACAGCACATGATGCAAAGAAAAAAAGAGGTGCACCAAGGTCGCTGGATGGCTAAGCTAAGCGACCCAAGTGGCCAACACAAACACCTGGCCCATCTAGGAGTGGCACTGCAGTGTCAGACAGGATGGCACTTAAAAAAATAGTCCCCAAACAGAACATGATGCAAAGAAATAAAGAGGTGCACCAAGGTCGCTGGATGGCTAAGCTAAGCGACCCAAGTGGCCGACACAAATACCTGGCCCATCTAGGAGTGGCACTGCAGTGTCAGACAGGATGGCACTTAAAAAAAATAGTCCCCAAACAGCACATGATGCAGAGATAAATATATACATAATATATATATATATATATATACTGGTGGTCAGCAAAATTCTGCACTGTTCTCTTACTATAATACTGCGCACAACTACAATGTAACACAGATATGGATAGTATACTTGACGACACAGAGGTAGAGCAATGAACTACTGTACCGTACTGCTATATATATACTGGTGGTCAGCAAAATTCTGCACTGTCCTCCTACTATATACTGCGCACAACTACAATGCAGCACAGGTATGGATGGATAGTATACTTGACGACACAGAGGTAGAGCAATGAACTACTGTACCATACTGCTATATATATACTGGTGGTCAGCAAAATTCTGCACTGTCCTCCTACTATAATACTGCGCACAACTACAATGCAGCACAGATATAGATAGTATACTTGACGACACAGAGGTAGAGCAATGGACTACTGTACCATACTGCTATATATATACTGGTGGTCAGCAAAATTCTGCACTGTCCTCCTACTATAATACTGCGCACAACTACAATGCAGCACAGATATGGATAGTATACTTGA
The DNA here is from genome assembly GCF_028390025.1 of Pseudophryne corroboree. Taxonomy (NCBI): domain Eukaryota; kingdom Metazoa; phylum Chordata; class Amphibia; order Anura; family Myobatrachidae; genus Pseudophryne; species Pseudophryne corroboree. The sequence goes on along the minus strand of NC_086444.1, from coordinate 42,789,215 downwards.
CGACACAGAGGTAGAGCAATGGACTACTGTACCGTACTGCTATATATATATACTGGTGGTCAGCAAAATTCTGCACTGTCCTCCTACTATATACTACAATGCAGCACAGATATGGAGTGTTTTTCAGGCAGAGAACGTAGATATTTTCAGCACACTGAGCACAGATATTTGCAGCACACTGAGCACAGATATTTGCAGCACACTGAACACAGAAACTGAGAGAACGCAGCCACGTCCTCTCGCTATCATCTCCAATGCACGAGTGAAAATGGCGGCAACGCGCGGCTCCTTATATAGAATATGAATCTCGCGAGAATTCGACAGCGGGATGATGACGTTCGGGCGGGTTAACCGAGCAAGGCGGGAGGATCCGAGGCTGCCTCGGAACCGTGTAAAATAGGTGAAGTTCGGGGGGGGTCGTATCTTGACGAACCGAACCCGCTCATCTCTACTTATAACAGACATATACGTAAGTGCGTTATTTTGCTCTGCACATTCTCAGACAGCACTAAGCAGTGATTTTCAACGCTGCTGAGTCTCCGACAGTTTCAGGAGTATGGATTTAAATGGCCAATAATATTAAATCCAAAACAGGACTGGTTTTATATTTAATATTTTTGCCCCTTTTAATCCAGCTTCCAAATCTGCAGAAGACGTGACATCTTTGAAAAGTAAATAAGCAAGTATTTATCCCTTGATACTTTATATATTATAATGTTCTTTCGAGGAGCAGATCCAGGGAAGGTGGGGGTGATCGCACTGATTGCCCCCCACTCCACCACTGGATCTGCCCCCCCCCCCCCCCCCCCCGTAACACTTAGCATTTGTAACACCTTTCTACTACCGCTAGTCTCATCTATCTCCCTGCTTGATGAGCCGCTGCAATGCTATACAGCGGCCAGTGGTAGTGTACAGGTAAGATATTGCACTCTAAACCCCCCACCCCATCCACTGGATCCGCCCCCAGTTCTTTTTTACAATCGTATTTGAATTTCAGGATTTTACTTTTGTCATCAGTGGCCAGAGATATGGAGGGAAGCTGCCCAGAAGAGGAGCCCTGGATGTTGCAGCAGGCACATCATCTAAGATCTAAAGGAAAAATGAAGCAAAGCAGGTAATGATGCATTGTAGGCACTCTTCTAGCTTGCAATGGTGACACCAGGAAGTACAGAGAAAGTTTGGCTGGCTGCACAGTCCAGGTGTCCTGGTGCAAGACATTAGGCCGTGTGTACTTAGGGCCTGACTGAGTTGCATATGCCAGGTCAGTTGTGCGGGAGGAATGAATGTATAAGGTGCCATAAGAATTCGCCATGCTGTATCATTAGGTGGCAGAACATAGTAAAAAGATGAATAGGACTAACAGGCAAAGTACTGGATATACAAGAAGCAAACCACTGTACATAAGACACAAGAGACAAGGTATATAATAAGGCTCATAAGAGCGTGCATTAAACATGATACCAGGACCAGTGGATTAGGTGTGAGAGCAGGGCCGGCTCCAGGCCTACTAGCACCCTGAGCGAGAAAATCGAAAAGTGCCCCCCCCTTATGGAAAAGTGCTCCTGGAAAAGTGGGTGTGGGCTCCTGGAAAAGTGGGTGTGGCCTCCTGGGAAAGTGGGCGTGGCCTCGTAACTTCATATAATCAAACTATAAATATATTTCTCTGACGTCCTAAGTGGATGCTGGGACTCCGTAAGGACCATGGGGAATAGCGGCTCCGCAGGAGACTGGGCACAACTAAAGAAAGCTTTAGGACTACCTGGTGTGCACTGGCTCCTCCCTCTATGACCCTCCTCCAGACCTCAGTTAGAATCTTGTGCCCGGCTGAGCTGGATGCACACTAGGGGCTCTCCTGAGCTCCTAGAAAAAGAAAGTTTAATTTAGGTTTTTTATTTTCAGTGAGATCTGCTGGCAACAGACTCACTGCTACGAGGGACTAAGGGGAGAAGAAACGAACCCACCTGCTTGCAGCTAGCTTGGGCTTCTTAGGCTACTGGACACCATTAGCTCCAGAGGGATCGAACACAGGGCCCGACCTCGATCGTCCGGTCCCGGAGCCGCGCCCCCTTACAGAGCCAGAAGCAAGAAGATGGTTCTGGAAATCGGCGGCAGAAGACTTCGGTCTTCATCAAGGTAGCGCACAGCACTGCAGCTGTGCGCCATTGCTTCCCATGCACACCTCACACTCCGGTCACTGATGGGTGCAGGGCGCTGGGGGGGGGGGCGCCCTGGGCTGCAATATTAAGTACCTTGGCTGGCAAAACTACACATAATATAGTCATAGAGACTATATATGTGTAAAATCCCCTGCCAGATATACCTACAAAAAAGCGGGAGAAGTCTGCCGAAAAAGGGGCGGGGCTATCTCCCTCAGCACACTGGCGCCATTTTCCCTCACAGCTCCGCTGGAAGGATCGCTCCCAGGCTCTCCCCTGCAGTTTCCAGACTACATAGGGTAAAAAAGAGAGGCGGGGCACTAAATTTAGGCGCAATATTGTGTATACAAGCAGCTATTGGGAAAATCACTCAGTTACAGTGTTAATCCCTGTGTATATATAGCGCTCTGGTGTGTGCTGGCATACTCTCTCTCTGTCTCCCCAAAGGGCTTTGTGGGGTCCTGTCCTCAGTCAGAGCATTCCCTGTGTGTGTGCGGTGTGTCGGTACGGCTGTGTCGACATGTTTGATGAGGAGGCTTATGTGGAGGCGGAGCAGATGCCGATAAATGTGATGTCACCCCCTGCGGGGCCGACACCTGAGTGGATGGATAGGTGGAAGGTATTAACCGACAGTGTCAACTCCTTACATAAAAGGCTGGATGACGTAACAGCTGTGGGACAGCCGGCTTCTCAGCCCGCGCCTGCCCAGGCGTCTCAAAGGCCATCAGAGGCTCAAAAACGCCCGCTACCTCAGATGGCAGACACAGATGTCGACACGGAGTCTGACTCCAGTATCGACGAGGTTGAGACATATACACAATCCACTAGGTACATCCGTTGCATGATCTCGGCAATGAAAAATGTGTTACACATTTCTGACATTAACCAAAGTACCACAAAAAAGGGGTTTTATGTTTGGGGAGAAAAAGCAGCCAGTGTTTTGTTCCCCCATCAGATGAGTGAATGAAGTGTGTGAAGAAGCGTGGGTTCCCCCGATAAGAAACTGGTAATTTCTAAAAAGTTACTGATGGCGTACCCTTTCCCGCCAGAGGATAGGTCACGTTGGGAGATATCCCCTAGGGTGGATAAGGTGCTCACACGTTTGTCAAAAAAGGTGGCACTGCCGTTTTAGGATACGGCCACTTTGAAGGAGCCTGCTGATAAAAAGCAGGAGGCTATCCTGAAGTCTGTATATACACACTCAGGTACTATATTGAGACCTGCAATTGCCTCAGCATGGATAGTGCTGCTACAGCGTGGTCTATTACCCTGTCAGGACAGGGATATTATTTTGCTAACCATAGAGCATATTAAAGACGTCGTCTTATATATGAGGGATGCACAGAGGGATATTTGTCGGCTGGCATCCAGAATTAATGCAATGTCCATTCTGCCAGGAGGGTATTAGGGACCCGGCAGTGGACAGGCGATGCTGACTTTAGAAGGCACATGAAGATTCTGCCTTATAAGGGTGAGGAATTGTTTGGGGATGGTCTCTGGGACCTTGTATCCACAGCAACAGCTGGGAAAGAAAATTTTTTACCTCAGGTTTCCTCACAGCCTAAGAAAGCACCGTATTATCAGGTACAGTCCTTTCGGCTTCAGAAAAGCAAGCGGGTCAAAGGCGCTTCCTTTCTGCACAGAGACAAGGGAAGAGGGAAAAAGCTGCACCAGACAGCCAGTTCCCAGGATCAAAAATCTTCCCCCGCTTCCTCTGAGTCCACCGCATGACGCTGGGGCTCCACAGGTGGAGCCAGGTGCGGTGGGGGCGTGTCTCGGGAACTTCAGCAACCAGTGGGCTCGCTCACAGGTGGATCCCTGGGTTCTGCAAGTAGTATCACTGGGATACAAGCTGGAGTTCGAGGCGACTCCCCCTCGCCGTTACCTCAAATCAGCCTTGCCTGCTGCCCTCGAGGGGCGGTAGTACTGGCGGCAATTCACAAGCTGTACTCCAGCAGGTGATAATCAAGGTACCCCTCCTTCAACAAGGCCGGGGTTACTATTCCACAATGGTTGTGGTACCGAAACCAGACGGTTCGGTGAGACCCATTCTAACATTGAAATCCTTGAACACTTATATACGAAGGTTCAAGTTCAAAATGGAATCGCTCAGGGCGGTTATTGCAAGCTTGGACGAAGGGGATTACATGGTATCACTGGAGGATGCTTACCTGCATGTCCCCATTTACCCTCCTCACCAGGAGTACCTCAAAATTGTGGTACAGGACTGTCATTACCAATTCCAGACGTTGCCATTGGTCTGTCCCCGGCACCGAGGGTATTTACCAAGGTAATGGCCGAAATGATGATACTCCTTCGAAAAAAGGGAGTTATAATTATCCCGTACTTGGACGATCTCCTTATAAAGGCGAGGTCCAGGGAGCAGTTGTTGGTCGGAGTAGCACTATCTCGTGAAGTGCTACAACAGCACGGCTGGATTCTGAATATTCCAAATGTCACAACTGAGGGCCTGAGCTGACGGGAGGCAGCCTCAGTTGTAAGGGCTGAGATGTACCGGAACCTGGGAGGTTGTATCAGACCCCTGGACATGTAAGTAACATGAATAATAACTGCCCGAAGGCGTGACCACGACAACTTGGATAAAAGTCAATGATGTTTATTATGACAACTCCGCAACACAGCAGCAGTAAAAGAAAATGTAAAAGTCAGCAAAGAATAAATACAGTTCCTGGGTACTACAGGATGGCAGGAGCCACAGGGCACTGGTAGTGTGAGATAGTTCTTATAATCTTCTAGATGGAAAGTCCTTACAAGGCCCGACTGTAGCAATGGAGATAACCCAGGATTGTACCAGCTGGTGTTCCAGGAAAAGCTGGGTTGCTGAAGATAAAACGGCTGCTGTGGATACTGGCTGGAACCAGACTGTTGTTAGCACGGAGTGGATACTGGCTGGAACCAGTTAAATAATAAATGAACTTGGGAGCGATGAAATATGAATTGAAATGTAGAACTTGAGAGCGGAGAAATAATAATACCGGTGGAGAGTGGTAAAGTGTAGAAAGGACACCGGCCCTTTAAGAGAAGCTGTACTCTGCTGGAAGCTGAGCTGGAAGCAGGTAATGTTGTAGCTGGAAACAGATGAATCCACAATGGATTGGAGAGTCAGGCTACACCGCAGGTGGAATGCTGGTGCGGGTCTCTATGGTGGAAGTCTTGAGACAGGAGCTGGAACCTGGAAGACAATCACAGGAGAGAGACAAACAGGAACTAGGTTTGACAACCAAAGCACTGACGCCTTCCTTGCTCAGGCACAGTGTATTTATACCTGCAGCAAGGAAGGGATTGGCTAGGCAATTATGCAGATTAACAATACTGACAACAGATTGGAGGAAATGATCAGCTGACAGAATCCAAGATGGCTGCGCCCATGCAGACACTTGGAGGGAAGTTTGGTTTGTAATCCATGTGGTAATGAAAACAGTAATGGCGGCGCCGGCCACTGGAGACAGGAGACGCCAGGCTGACAAATGCACATCCAACCACGCGGACACAGCGGAGGCCGCGGCTGACGTAATCGCCACTCTGACACTCTGCATGCAGAAGCTCAGGGACGGCGGCGGAGGCCGCGGGAGACGCCATGCCAGATGTAATAAGGCGTTACTGTGACAGCGTCTCAGAGAGACAGGAGAGGATGCAGGAATGTGAACATTAGGATAACAGATGGGATCCGGTCCTGGAGCGCTGAGCCAGCCTTAGGAGGCATCTGATGGGTAAGAAATGGCGTCCAGATACCCGGATCGTGACAGCACCCCCCCCTTTAGGAGTGGCCCCAGGACACTTCTTTGGCTTTTGAGGAAACTTGGAATGGAATCTCCGGACCAAGGCAGGAGCATGGACATCAGAAGCATTGGTCCATGAACGTTCCTCAGGGCCGTAACCCTTCCAGTCAATAAGATACTGTAGTTGACCGTAACGGTGACGTGAGTCCAGGATCTTGGCCACTTCATACTCAACGCCTCGTTGAGTTTGGACTTTCGGAGTTGGAGGAAGTGAGGAATGAAACCGATTCAAGATCAGCGGTTTCAACAGGGAAACATGGAATGTCCTGGGTATTTTTAAGAAGGGAGGCAACTGAAGTCTGTAAGCAACAGGATTGATGACTTGTTCAATCTTGAAAGGACCGATATAGCGAGGTGCAAACTTCATACTGGGAACTCTTAACCTCAAATTCTTCGTGGATAACCATACCCGATCACCCACCTTGAGAGCAGGAACTGCTCGACGCTTCTTATCCGCAAACTTCTTGTACCTGAACGATGCCTTGAGCAGAGCTGATCGTACGCTCTTCCAGATATTGGCAAACTGATGCAAGGTGATATCCACTGCGGGAACAGAAGTTGCTGGAAGCGGTTGGAACTCAGGGACTTTAGGGTGGAATCCAAAGTTAGTGAAGAATGGTGTTGAAGCAGATGAAGAATGATACTGGTTGTTATGACAGAACTCGGCCCAGGGAAGTAATTGAACCCAGTCATCTTGAGAGGAGGACACATAGATGCGGAGGAAGGCCTCCAAGTCCTGATTCACCCTCTCGGTTTGACCATTGGTCTGAGGATGGTAAGCCGTGGAAAACTTTAGCTTGACTTGAAGGACTTGACATAAACTTCGCCAGAATTTGGCTGTGAATTGAACTCCTCGATCTGAGATAATTTCTTCAGGAAGACCGTGGAGTCGGAAGATCTCTTGTATGAATACTTGAGCCAACTTGGAAGCTGACGGAAGACCGGTGAGAGGAATGAAGTGTGCCATCTTGGTGAACCGGTCAACTACCACCCAGATGGTATTGAACTTGTTGCACATGGGTAAATCTGTAATAAAATCCATCGACAAATGGGTCCAAGGTCGACGGGGAACAGATAGTGGAACCAGTTGCCCGCAGGCGACTGGCGGGATACCTTATGTTGAGCACACTTTGGGCAAGATGCAATAAACTCCAAGACGTCCTTTTTCAGAGTTGGCCACCAATAGGACCTAGAGATAAACTCCAGGGTTTTTTGGATACCTGTATGTCCGGCAAAACGGGAAGCATGGGCCCAATGCATGAGCTTCTTCCTTAGCATCGGTTTCACAAAACTTTTCCCTGATGGGGGCGTAGAGTCCATCCCTACCGTGGAGAATGCCAACGGATTTATAATAGGATGCTTGTCTGAAGACTCTGACTCATTTTCTTGCTCCCATGAGCGGGAAAGGGCATCGGCCTTGCGATTCTGAGAGCCCGGACAGAACTGGAGTTTAAAGTCGAACCTGGAAAAGAAAAGTGCCCATCTGGCCTGACGAGGGTTGAGACATTGTGCGCCTTTCAGATATAAAAGGTTCTTGTGGTCTGTAAGTATGGTGATTGAATGAGAAGCTCCCTCCAACAGATACCTCCACTCTTCTAGAGCGAGCTTGATGGCTAGCAACTCCTGGTCGCCAATGGCATAGTTGCGCTCAGCTGGGGAGAACTTCCGGGAGAAGAAACTGCAAGGGTGTAAATGGCCATCTTTAGCCCTCTGAGATAACACCGCTCCTACTCCAACGGAGGAGGCATCCACCTCTAAGATGAAAGGAGAGTCGATGTCAGGCTGTTTCAGAACAGGCGCAGAGATGAACCTTTGTTTTAAAAGATGAAATGCTTGCATGGCTTCTTCAGACCACTTGGACGGGTTAGCACCCTTCTTAGTGAAAGCAGTAATAGGCGCCACAATGGTGGAAAAGTCTCGTATAAACTTTCGGTAATAGTTGGCGAACCCCAAGAACCTCTGGACCCCTTTGAGGGTTAAGGGTATCGGCCAATTTTGGATTGCTTGTAGTTTCTCAGGATCCATCTCTAGTCCGGAACCGGACACAATGTACCCTAGAAACGGAATGGACTTGACTTCAAAGACGCATTTCTCTAATTTGCAATAGAGATGATTGACACGGAGACGGGACAGAACCTCTTTAACCCAAAAACGATGTTCCTCTAAATCGTTGGCAAAAATGAGGATATCGTCTAGATAGACCACGGCATGATGGTATAGAATGTCTCTGAAGATCTCATTGACAAAATGCTGGAAGACAGCTGGAGCATTACTCAATCCGAAGGGCATGACGAGGTACTCATAATGTCCGTCACGGGTGTTAAAGGCGGTCTTCCACTCGTCACCCTCACGGATCCGGATGAGATTGTACGCACCTCTCAAGTCCAGCTTTGTGAAGATGGTAGCTCCGCTAACTCTATCAAAGAGCTCAGTAATCAGGGGTAAAGGATAGCGGTTCTTGATGGTAATGTCGTTCAAACCTCTATAGTCGATGCACGGCCGCAGACCACCATCTTTCTTCTTTACAAAAAAGAAGCCTGCGCCGGCTGGAGAAGAAGAAGGTCGAATGAACCCCTTTGCTAGGTTCTCTTTAATGTATTCCTCCATAGAATGCGTCTCAGGCAGAGACAACGGATAAGTTCGGCCTCGAGGTGGAACCTTCCCTGGAACGAGATCAATCGGGCAGTCCCATTCTCTATGAGGAGGAAGGATATCAGCAGAAGCTTTACTGAACACATCCGTGAAATCTTGATATGGAGGAGGTGGAACATCAGACGACCTGGGGGAGGAAGAACAGACAGGCAATACTTTAAACAAACATGTCTCAGCACAGGAGGAACCCCATGCCAGAATTTGCGTAGTCGTCCAATCAATTGTTGGATTGTGAAGACGGAGCCATGGAAGGCCCAGGACCACAGGATGTGTGGCTCTTGGAATCACTAAAAAAGAAATAAGTTCGGAATGAAGAACTCCCACTCTCAGACGAACTGGTTGAGTCCTTAGAGAAATAACTGTATCAAAAATCTTGCTGCCATCCACGGCAGTTAAGGAGATGGATGAAGGAAGTCTTTCGGTGGGTAGGGACCACCGTTTAACATAGGCTTCGGTAATAAAGTTCCCAGCTGCTCCGGAATCAAGGAGGGCAATGACGTTCCGATAACGTTGAGCAACTTGAAGCGAGACTGGGAGATTACAATCTTGAGGAGATGGAGAGGAGATCATTACTCCTAGCCGGCCCTCTCCTTGGCGAGCTAGGATTTGGAGTTTCCCGGACGTTTGGGACAGGCATTAATGGTGTGAGACGGAGCTGCACAATAGAGACAGAGAGACTCGGAGAGACGTCTTCGGCGCTCAGCAGGAGTTAAACGGGAACGGCCAAGTTGCATGGGCTCATCTTTAGATGGTGACAGTTGACGAGGAGGAGGAGCAGAAGATTTTGGAGCAGATGATCTTCCACGCTCAGTTGCTCTCTCTCTGAAACGTAAATCAACTTTCGTGCAGAGTGAGATTAGCTCATCTAACTTAGAAGGTAAGTCTCTGGTAGCTAACTCATCTTTAATACGCTCAGATAAGCCATGTCAGAATGCAGCATACAGGGCCTCGTCGTTCCATGCCAGTTCGGATGCCAGGATCTGGAACTGTATCAGATATTGTCCTACAGTACGTGACCCCTGGCGTAAACGGAGAATCTCGGATGAAGCTGAGGTTACCCGGCCTGGCTCGTCGAAGATGCGCCTGAATGTTGACACGAAGGCAGTGTAGGAAGATAGCAGGGTGTCGGACCTCTCCCATAACGGTGATGCCCAATCAAGGGCTGAGCCACTGAGAAGAGAAATAATGTAGGCAATTTTTGTACGGTCACTGGGAAAATTGCCAGGTTGTAGCTCAAACTGAATCTCACACTGGTTGAGAAATCCCCTGCAGAATCTTGGAGATCCGTCAAATTTTGCTGGCGTTGGAAGATGAAGACGTGGAGCAGAAATGGGTAAGGTGGGTGGGGTTATAGCTGGAGTCACTGTGGTTGACGCACCAGACGCGCCTGATCCACGGAGAGTTGTCTGAATCCCATCCAGCCGAGTAGAGAAATCCTGGAGACAGCGGATGATGTGGCCCTGTGCAGCCTCCTGATGTTCTAGTCGGGCTGCCAGTTCTTGCATCGGCCTGGCCGCTTGATCCTGGTCTCCGGCTGGATTCATTAGGTCAGTGCTTACTGTCACAACTGAGGGCCTGAGCTGACGGGAGGCAGCCTCAGTTGTAGGGGCTGAGATGTACCGGAACCTGGGAGGTTGTATCAGACCCCTGGACATGTAAGTAACATGAATAATAACTGCCCGAAGGCGTGACCACGACAACTTGGATAAAAGTCAATGATGTTTATTATGACAACTCCGCAACACAGCAGCAGTAAAAGAAAACGTAAAAGTCAGCAAAGAATAAATACAGTTCCTGGGTACTACAGGATGGCAGGAGCCACAGGGCACTGGTAGTGTGAGATAGTTCTTATAATCTTCTAGATGGAAAGTCCTTACCAGGCCCGACTGTAGCAATGGAGATAACCCAGGATTGTACCAGCTGGTGTTCCAGGAAAAGCTGGGTTGCTGAAGATAAAACGGCTGCTGTGGATACTGGCTGGAACCAGACTGTTGTTAGCACGGAGTGGATACTGGCTGGAACCAGTTAAATAATAAATGAACTTGGGAGCGATGAAATATGAATTGAAATGTAGAACTTGAGAGCGGAGAAATAATAATACCGGTGGAGAGTGGTAAAGTGTAGAAAGGACACCGGCCCTTTAAGAGAAGCTGTACTCTGCTGGAAGCTGAGCTGGAAGCAGGTAATGTTGTAGCTGGAAACAGATGAATCCACAATGGATTGGAGAGTCAGGCTACACCGCAGGTGGAATGCTGGTGCGGGTCTCTATGGTGGAAGTCTTGAGACAGGAGCTGGAACCTGGAAGACAATCACAGGAGAGAGACAAACAGGAACTAGGTTTGACAACCAAAGCACTGACGCCTTCCGTGCTCAGGCACAGTGTATTTATACCTGCAGCAAGGAAGGGATTGGCTAGGCAATTATGCAGATTAACAATACTGACAACAGATTAGAGGAAATGATCAGCTGACAGAATCCAAGATGGCTGCGCCCATGCAGACACTTGGAGGGAAGTTTGGTTTGTAATCCATGTGGTAATGAAAACAGTAATGGCGGCGCCGGCCACTGGAGACAGGAGACGCCAGGCTGACAAATGCACATCCAACCACGCGGACACAGCGGAGGCCGCGGCTGACGTAATCGCCACTCTGACACTCTGCATGCAGAAGCTCAGGGACGGCGGCGGAGGCCGCGGGAGACGCCATGCCAGATGTAATAAGGCGTTACTGTGACAGCGTCTCAGAGAGACAGGAGAGGATGCAGGAATGTGAACATTAGGATAACAGATGGGATCCGGTCCTGGAGCGCTGAGCCAGCCTTAGGAGGCATCTGATGGGTAAAAAATGGCGTCCAGATACCCGGATCGTGACACCAAAGTCGCAGCTGGTTCCTACGATGCGTCTACTGTTCCTGGGTATGGTTCTGGACACAGAACAGGAAAAAGTGTTTCTCCCGGAGGAGAAGGCCAAGGAGTTGTCATCTCTAGTCAGAGACCTCCTAAAACAAATACAGGTGTCGGTGCATCAATGCACGCGAGTCCTGGCAAAGATGGTAGCTTCTTACGAAGAAATTCCATTCGGCAGGTTTCATGCAAGGATCTTCCAGTGGGATCTGTTGGACAAGTGGTCCGGGTCGCATCTTCAGATGCATCGGCTGATAACACTGTCTCCAAGGGCCAGGGTGTCGCTGTTGTGGTGGCTGCAGAGTGCTCATCTTCTAGAGGGCCGCAGATTCGGCATACAGGACTGGGTCCTGGTGACCACGGATGCCAGCCTTCGAGGCTGGGGGGCAGTCACACAGGGAAGAAACATCCAAGGACTATGGTCGAGTCAGGAGACTTCCCTACACATAAATATTCTGGAACTAAGGGCCATTCACAATGCCCTAAGTCAGGCTAGACCCCTGCTTCAACACCAGCCGGTGCTGATCCAGTCAGACAACATCACGGCGGTCGCCCATGTAAACCAACAGGGCAGCACAAGAAGCAGGATGGCGATGGCAGAAACCACAAGGATTTTCCGATGGGCGGAAAATCATGTGTTAGCACTGTCAGCAGTGTTCATTGCCGGAGTGGACAACTGGGAAGCAGACTTTCTCAGCAGGCACGACCTCCACCCGGGAAAGTGGGGACTTCATCCAGAAGTCTTCCAAATGATTGTACACCATTGGGAAAGGCCACAGGTGGACATGATGGCGTCCCGCTTCAACAAAAAGCTAAAAAGATATTGCGCCAGGTCAAGGGACCCTCAGGCGATAGCTGTGGACGCTCTGGTAACACCGTGGGGGTACCAGTCGGTGTATGTGTTCCCTCCTCTGCCTCTCATACCCAAGGTACTGAGAATAATAAGAAGGAGAGGAGTAAGAACTATACTCGTGGTTCCAGATTAGCCAAGAAGAGCTTGGTACCCAGAACTTCAAAAAATGATCTCAGAGGACCCATGGCCTCTGCCGCTCAAACAGGACCTGCTGCAGCAGGGGCCCTGTCTGTTCCAAGACTTACCGCGGCTGCGTTTGACGGCATGGCGGTTGAACGCCGGATCCTGAAGGAAAAGGGCATTCCGGAGGAAGTCATCCCTACGCTGATTAAAGCTAGGAAAGAAGTGACCGCAAACCATTATCACCGCATATGGCGAAAATATGTTGCGTGGTGTGAGGCCAGGAAGGCCCAACGGAGGAATTTCAGTTGGGCCGTTTTCTGCACTTCCTACAGTCAGGGGTGACTATGGGCCTAAAATTGGGTTCCATTAAGGTCCAGATTTCGGCTCTGTCGATTTTCTTCCAGAAAGAACTGGCTTCACTGCCTGATGTTCAGACATTTGTTAAGGGAGTGCTGCATATTCAGCCCCCTTTTGTGCCTCCAGTGGCACCTTGGGATCACAACGTGGTGTTGGATTTCCTAAAGTCACATTGGTTTGAGCCACTAAAAACCGTGGATTTGAAATATCTGAAGTGGAAAGTGGTCATGCTGTTGGCCTTGGCTTCGGCCAGGCGTGTGTCAGAATTGGCGGCTTTGTCATATAAAAGCCCTTATCTGATTTTCCATATGGATAGGGCAGAATTGAGGACTCGTCCCCAGTTTCTCCCTAAGGTGGTATCAGCTTTTCATTTTAACCAACCTATTGTAGTGCCTGCGGCTACTAAGGACTTGGAGGATTCCAAGTTGTTGGACGTAGTCAGGGGCCTGAAAATTTATGTTTCCAGGACAGCTAGTGTCAGGAAAACTGACTCGCTATTTATCCTGTATGCACCCAACAAGCTGGGTGCTCCTGCTTCAAAGCAGACTATTGCTCGCTGGATTTGTAGTACGATTCAGCGTGCACATTCTGCGGCTGGACTGCCGCATCCTAGATCAGTGAAAGCCCATTCCACGAGGAAGGTGGGCTCTTCTTGGGCGGCTGCCCGAGGGGTCTCGGCTTTACAACTTTGCCGAGCAGCTACTTGGTCGGGGTCAAACACATTTGCTAAATTTTACAAGTTTGATACCCTGGCTGAGGAGGACCTAGAGTTTGCTCATTCGGTGCTGCAGAGTCATCCGCACTCTCCCGCCCGTTTGGGAGCATTGGTATAATCCCCATGGTCCTTACGGAGTCCCAGCATCCACTTAGGACGTCAGAGAAAATAAGATTTTACTCACCGGTAAATCTATTTCTCGTAGTCCGTAGTGGATGCTGGGCGCCCATCCCAAGTGCGGATTGTCTGCAATACTTGTATATAGTTATTGTTAACTAAAGGGTTATTGTTGAGCCATCCGTTGAGAGGCTCAGTTATATTTCATACTGTTAACTGGGTATAGTATCACGAGTTATACGGTGTGATTGGTGGGGCTGGTATGAGTCTTACCCGGGATTCAAAATCCTTCCTTATTGTGTCAGCTCTTCCGGGCACAGTATCCTAACTGAGGTCTGGAGGAGGGTCATAGAGGGAGGAGCCAGTGCACACCAGGTAGTCCTAAAGCTTTCTTTAGTTGTGCCCAGTCTCCTGCGGAGCCGCTATTCCCCATGATCCTTACGGAGTCCCAGCATCCACTACGGACTACGAGAAATAGATTTACCGGTGAGTAAAATCTTATTTTTCACACCGCCTCTACGCACACAATTAGCAGCCTTACACACAGTAGTGTTCCTTACACACAATGGCCCTCATTCCGAGTTGTTCACTCGCAAGCTGCTGATAGCAGCTTTACACACGCTAAGCCGCCGCCTACTGGGAGTGAATCTTAGCTTAGCAAAATTGCGAACGAAAGATTTGCAATATTGCGAAAAGATTTATCTGTGCAGTTTCTGAGTAGCTCGAGACTTACTCTTCCAGTGCGATCAGTTCAGTGCTTGTCGTTCCTGGTTTGACGACACAAACACACCCAGCGTTCGCCCAGACACTCCTCCGTTTCTCCAGCCACTCCCGCGTTTTTCCCAGAAACGGTAGCGTTTTTTAAAACACTCCCATAAAACGTCCAGTTTCCGCCCAGAAACACCCACTTCCTGTCAATCACATTACGATTACCAGAACGAAGAAAAAATCTCGTAATGCCGTGAGTAAAATACCTAACTGCATAGCAAATTTACTTGGCGCAGTGACAGTGCGAACATTGCGCATGCGCAGTTAGGGGAAAATCGCTGCGATGCAAAGAAAATTACTGAGCGAACAACTCGGAATGACCACCTATGTCTCCAGTATAGTGCCAGATACACATAATGTGCAGTGCGAGATAGACATGATATGCCCCGCAGCAGTGCCAGCTAAACGTGACATGCCCCGCAGCAGTGCCAGATACACGTGACATGACCCCCAGCAGTGCCAGATACACATGACATGACCCCCAGCAGTGCCAGATACACGTGATATGCCCCCCAGCAGTGCCAGATACATAAATGCCCCCACAGTGCAGATATGCCCCCACAGTGCCAGGTACATAAATGCCCCCACAGTGCCAGATATATGAATGTGCCCCACAGTGCCAGATACATAAATGCCCCCACAGTGCAGATATGCCCCCACCTTGCCAGATACATAAATGCCCCCACAGTTCCAGATACATAAATGCCCCCATAGTGCAGATATGCCCCCACCTTGCCAGATACATAAATGCCCCCACAGTTCCAGATACATAAATGCCCCCATAGTGCAGATATGCCCCCACCTTGCCAGATACATAAATGCCCCCACAGTTCCAGATACATAAATGCCCCAATAGTGCAGATATGCCCCCACAGTGCCAGATACATAAATGCTCCCACAGTGCAGATATGCCCCCACAGTGCCAGATACATAAATGCCCCCACAGTGCCAGATATATGAATGTGCCCCCACAGTGCCAGATACATAAATGCCCCCACAGTACAGATATGCCCCCACAGTGCCAGATACATAAATGCCCCCACAGTTCCAGATACATAAATGCCCCCATAGTGCAGATATGCTCCCACAGTGCCAGATACATAAATGCTCCCACGGTGCAGATATGCCCCCACAGTGCCAGATACATAAATGCTCCCACAGTGCAGATATGCCCCCACAGTGCCAGATACATAAATGCCCCCACAGTTCCAGATACATAAATGCCCCCATAGTGCAGATATGCCCCCACAGTGCAGATATGCCCCCCACAGTGCCAGATACATAAATGCCCCCGTGCCACAAAACATAAATGCCCCCACGGTGCAGATATGCCCCCACAGTGCCAGATACATAAATGCCCCCACAGTGCCAGATACATAAATGCCCCACACAGTGCCAGATACATATATGCCCCACACAGTGCCAGATATGCCCCTAATGCCAGATACTCTTGTTCCCACAGTGCCAGATATGCCCCCAATGCCAGATACATGCCCCCAGTGCCAGATACACATGTCCCATGCCCCCAGTGCCAGATACACATGTCCCATGCCCCCAGTGCCAGACATGTCCCCAGTGCCAGATACACATGTCCCATGCCCCCAGTTCCAGACATGTCCCCAGTGCCAGACATGTCCCCAGTGCCAGATACACATGTCCCATGCCCCCAGTGCCAGATACACATGTCCCATGCCCCCAATGCCAGATACAGATGTCCCATGCCCCCAATGCCAGATATAGATGTCCCATGCCCCCAGTGCCAGACATGCCCCCAGTGCCAGATACACATGTCCCATGCCCCCAGTGCCAGATACACATGTTCCATGCCCCCAATGCCAGATACAGATGTCCCATGCCCCCAGTGCCAGATACACATGTCCCATGCCCCCAATGCCAGATATAGATGTCCCATGCCCCCAGTGCCAGACATGCCCCCAGTGCCAGATACACATGTCCCATGCCCCCAGTGCCAGACATGCCCCCAGTGCCAGATACACATGTCCCATGCCCCCAGTGCCAGATACACGTGTCCCATGCCCCCAGTGCCAGACATGCCCCCAGTGCCAGATACACATGTCCCATGCCCCCAGTGCCAGACATGCCCCCAGTGCCAGATACACATGTCCCATGCCCCCAGTGCCAGACATGCCCCCAGTGCCAGATACACATGTCCCATGCCCCCAGTGCCAGATACAGATGACCCATGCCCCCAGTGCCAGATACACATGTCCCATGCCCCCAATGCCAGATACAGATGTCCCATGCCCCCAGTGCCAGACATGTCCCCAGTGCCAGACACACATGTCCCATGCCCCCAATGCCAGATACAGATGTCCCATGCCCCCAGTGCCAGGCATGTCCCCAGTGCCAAATATCCCCCCCCCCCCTGCTCACCGCGAGTCTGTTCCTGTGGGTTGAGGCTGCTGCGCTGCCCGTGCTGCTTTGTAGCTGAGGGCGGGAGGAGAGCGCAGCGTGCGCCTCTCCTAGCCCTCAATCTCCGGCGGCCGCTTCGACTAGGCGCCGGCCCGCAAGCCAATCAAAGCTTGCGGTCCGGCAGCCAATCAGCCTCAGCTGCCGGACCGCAAGCTCTGGTTGGCTCACGGGCCGGCGCCGGTTAGCGGGGGCGGGAGAGACAAGACAGTGCAGTGCTGCAGGGACGGCTCCAGGCTCCAATATGGCGGTCAGAGCTAGCGGCGCCCATAAAGTGCGGCGCCCTGTTCGGCCGCTCTATTGGAACATGCCTGGAGCCGGCCCTGTGTGAGAGGACACACCAGTCCACTTTGCTCCACAAAAGCATGCTGCCTCTCCTGCTGTTACATATTTCCTTTCCCGTCTCCAAGATTTTGCCCCTGCTGATCCCTACCACTGGAACTCTCTCCCTCTCTACAAATTTTTATACACATTTTTAAAACACACTTCTTTACCAAAGTTTTCCAGCTCTCATACTATCCCATTGCTCCATGATCACTGTCCCCTCTGTATCACCTCCTGTCTATCTGCACCTCCCCTTTAGATTGTAAACTCTCAGGAGCAGGGCACTATTCCCTTATGTATGTCACAACTGAGGGCTGGTGCTGACTGGAGGAAGTCTCAGTTGTAGGGGCTGGTGTGTAATTGAATCTGGGAGGTAGTATGGGACTCCTAGACATCCAGTACCCAAGCCCGAAGGCGTGACCACAACAACTGGAATACGGTTAATGGGTTTTTATTCAAGCACAGTTCAGATGGTACCTCAGCAGCAGTATCAGAGACGGTAAATGAAAAACAGTACTCAGTTCTGGTTAAATGCAGCAGTGGTGAGGATGCCTCTGGATGCGGTAACAGTCTTGGCAGACCAGGAGATGGAATGTCCTTAACCTGCACCCAACTGCTGAGTAGTGGAATGATAACAGAAACTGGCCAGCAGGTGTTTCACTGGAAGCTGGTTGTATTGGCTGAAGTATGGATGATCTGCTGGATAGGCAGGGTGAAACGCTGAACAGAGTGGAGTGCTTGATGCTCCAATGTAGCTGGTGAGCAGAGAGTAAAGGCCCGAACACACTAGTCGATATATCGGCCGTTCTCTTGAACGGCCAATATATGGCGGGAGCGTCGGCCAGTGTGTACGGCCGATACGTCTGTGAACTCCGTCATTCACAGACGTATCGTGTCGGCCGCGCAGCACAGCCGACGGCCAATATATCTACCGATATATATTGGCGCGTCGCTGTGTGTGTACAGAGCGGTCGGCCGACCGCCCGTTCACATGCTGCTGCGGCCGGCGGTGATTGACAGCTGAACTGGGCGGGCGTGTGTACACGCCCGCCCAGTTCATGACGTCAGTCCCCGACGGATCGGGCAGTGTGTATGCACAGCACACTGCCCGATCCGTCCATAGATATATCTGCAGATCAATTGATCTGCAGATATATCTATTAGTGTGTACCCACCTTAACACTGGTGAACTGGGGATCGCTGGAATAGATGAGTCGATGGCGAAGCACCGATGGTAAGTGGTATTCGATGGCGGAGCACCGATGGTGATTGGTATTCAATGGCGGAGCACCGATGGTGATTGGTATTCGATGGCGGAGCACCGATAGTATCTGGAAACAGGACACCGCTGGAAGCTGGATGCTGGAAGCGGGTGTTAGACACTGCCAGTCGCAGGGAGCAATGTTAGAACACTGCAGAGTCAGGCTGCACCGCTGGATGTTAAACTGGTGCGGGTCTCTAGTGGAGTTGAAGACAGGAGCTGGAATACCTGAAGAGAGCAAACAACCACAAAGCAGGGAGCCCTGTATCACTGGGTTTGACAACTGAAGCACTGACAACTTCCTGGTTCAGTAACAGGGTATTTATACCTGCAGAGGAGCAGACATTGGCTGAGCAATTAGAGCAGAGTCCAGCAGCACAGCGGATTGGTGGAATAATGTCATGTGACTGAAACCAACATGGCTGCGCCCATACTAGCACTTGGAGGGAAAGTTAGTTTGTGAAACCATGTGAGGAATCATAATAATGGCGGAGGCCGCAGAGTCCAGAGATGCCAACTTGCACGCTTGAATCACAGAGATAGCGGGCAGGAGACGCCATGCAGACTTATTTGTAAACTTGAACCACAGTGATGGCGGCGGAGGCCGCGACAAGCAGGAGACGCCATGCTGCTTTATTATACATTGAGAGTGCGGGAATGGCGGCGGAGGCCGCAGAGGGCAGGAGACGCCATTCTTAACTTTATGAGACTTCTGTGACAGCGCCTGCGGAGTGACAAGGAGGAGATGTGGAGTGAGGATGTCGGCAACATGCCCGAGACCCGGCCCTGGTACGCTGAGCCAGCCTCAGGAGACACCTGAAAGGTAGATAATGGTGTCCAGTTACCCGTATCATGACAATGTACTTTTACTGCCCTCACCTTCCTGCCGCCTGTAAGAGCACCAAACCTGATAGAGCAATGGGGGTGATTCCGAGTTGTTTGCTCGTTGCCGATTTTCGCTATACTGCGATTATCCGCTAAGTGCGCATGCGCAATGTTCTCAGAGCGCATGCGTTTAGTTATTTTACACAAAAGTTAGGTATTTTACTCACGGCATAACGAAGCTTTTTCATCGTAGTGTGATTGACAGGAAGTGGGTGTTTCTGGGCGGAAACTGTCCATTTTATGGGAGTGTGCGAAAAAACGCTGGCGTTTCTGGGAAAAATGCGGGAGTGTCTGAAGAAACGGGGGAGTGTCTGGGCGAACGCTGGGTGTGTTTGTGACGTCAAACCAGGAACGAAACGGACTGAACTGATCGCAGTGTAGGAGTAAGTCTGGAGCTACTCAGAAACTGCTAAGAATTTTCTATTCGCAATTCTGCTAATCTTTCGTTCGCAATTCTGCTAAGCTAAGATACACTCCCAGTAGGCAGCGGCCTAACGTGTGCGCTGCTGCTAAAAGCAGCTAGCGAGCGAACAACTCGGAATGAGGGCCAATGTTTCAAATACTTGTCCATGTCCTGCAATGTCCTGTACTGTAAGTCAGTTACTTCTTGTTTTGTTCACAGTTTCTGTACTCTGTAATTGGGCACTGTGGACCCCTTGTGGCGCCATATAAATTAAGGATAATAATAATAATAATAATAATAATAATAATAATAAATATCCTGCTCATGAGAGTCCCTAATCTTAAGGATTTATAGTCGCATACTGCAAATAGCCATTTCAGAGACTTATTGTATCTTAGCGGTCTATTCATGAAGCAGTGAAAAGATTGGAGAAGTGAGCCAGTGGAGAAGTTGCCCATGGCAACCAATCGGTGTTGAGGTAACATTTATAATGTACATTCTATAAAATTATATGTAGCAGCTGATTGGTTGCCATGGGCAACTCCACTGGCTCACTTCTCCATACTTTTCACTGCTTCATGAATAACCCCCTTGGAGTATAAGGGCTATTTAACCCCTTCAGCGGTGACTTTTGGGAACTTGGTCACACCTTCCAGGTGCGTTTTTAATTTATTTTACCTGCGCGTTGCCAGGGGTTTCATGCGCATTGCCAGGGGTTTCATGCGCATTGCCAGGGGTGTCATGCGCTGCGTCATGCTTTTTGCCAGGGGTTTTATGCTCTGGAATCCATGCTCGTTGCCACGGGGAATGCTCGTTGCTTTAGGGAATGCTCGTTGCCTAGGGGTAGCTAGGGATGGCCATCGACCATCAATGATTCAAAATCGTCGATGGTCTATGACCGATGTTGAATACGTTTACCATCAATGAGGGAGAACCAGATGGTTTCCCACTATCAATGGTTCAGTGCTACCCGTTTTTGGGTTTTTTCCTCAAAGTGTCAGGGCATGGAAATTAGCTCCACCCCCTGTCACCCACTAAGCCATGCCCCCTGGTTCGCACGCATTTGTACTGTAAAGCAGGGATGACCATCGATGGGTAAAACCATCTATGGATCCATACCAGATGGTTTTGCACCATCGAGGTTATTCATCGATGGTGACCATGAATAGATTACCCACCGATGGCCATCCCTACGGGTAGCATATGCTGGCGTGCACTAGCCCGCCAGCACTAAAATCCTCTTCCCCCATCCTCCATTGTACTCCGCTCAGCTGGCGGAGTTTTGCGGAATGACGCGTTCACGTCATGACATCACGATGCGATCGCTTCATTTTGCGATCGCGTCATTCTGCAAAAGTCCACTCGCCGAGCGGAGTGCAAGGAGGAGGGAGGGGGAGCAGTGGCATTCCCCCGGAAAATCTCCGGGGTAGCCAGTCTGCACAGCGCAGCTGGCCCCCAAAATTTTCCGGGCAGGCCACTGAAGAGGTTACAAAGGCGTACCACAGTGATCGTAAAAAACATTTCCCACAGGTTTCTGTGAAGATGGGAAAATATCCTTTTCAGATTTTGGTTCCATTAGCTAACGCCATCTTTAGATGTTGTCACCCATTGTAGCCTGTAGGCTGCATTTACGCAATGTTTCCAGTCCAAGTCCGAGCCCAGGTGTACAGTGATGGCAATGGCATTAGCCATGACTTTATTTTCTACCCTTTCTCGAGACAGGTTCATATTGGATTCCCTGTCCCAGTGTGAGCCCCTTCATAATAATAAATAATAGAAAAATCCAAGTTGCGGCATTATGTAGCGATACGGATGTTATTTTTCGGCCTCATAATCTGATACAAAGGGGAAATAAAATATCGTGTAAGAGGCTCCTAATAAATCTTTGTCACGTTGTGACACTTTGTACAACATAATGTGCCTAATGGTGTGATTTGTGACTTGGAGCGTTGAGTGACTATAGAGCATATGTTTAATTTACCCTGTACCGACTCATCCCGGCAGTATTTATGTTGTTTTTATTGCTTGTTTTACAGCCAAAAACGGAAAAAATTAACTGTGTTATCATTTTATTTATAAAAGAAAATATTGTTCATGATGGACAGAGGCCGGGTCCACCGGAATTCTGTGCCAGAGCTTGTACCAGAGCTTGTACCAGAGGCTGTGCCAGAGCTTGTACCAGAGGCTGTGCCAGAGCTTGTACCAGAGGCTATGCCAGAGCTCGTACCAGAGCTTGTACCAGAGGCTGTACCAGAGCTTGTACCAGAGGCTGTGCCAGAGCTTATACCAGAGGCTATGCCGGAGCTTGTACCAGAGGCTGTACCAGAGCTTGTACCAGAGGCTGTACCAGAGCTTGTACCAGAACGTGTACCAGAGGCTGTACCAGAGGCTGTGCCAGAGGCTATGCCAGAGCTTATGCCAGAGCTTGTACCATAGGCTATGCCAGAGCTTGTACCAGAGGCTGTACCAGAGCTTGTACCAGAGGCTGTACCAGAGTGTGTACCAGAGGCTGTACCAGAGGCTGTGCCAGAGCTTATACCAGAGCTTGTACCAGAGGCTATGCCAGAGCTTGTACCAGAGCTTGTACCAGAGGCTGTACCAGAGTGTGTACCAGAGGCTGTACCAGAGCTTATACCAGAGCTTGTACCAGAGGCTATGCCAGAGCTTGTACCAGAGGCTGTACCAGAGCTTGTACCAGAGGCTGTACCAGAGTGTGTACCAGAGGCTGTGCCAGAGCTTATACCAGAGCTTGTACCAGAGGCTGTACCAGAGCTTGTACCAGAGGCTATGCCAGAGTTTGTACCAGAGGCTGTGCCAGAGCTTGTACCAGAGCTTGTACCAGAGGCTGTGCCAGAGCTTGTACCAGAGGCTGTGCCAGAGCTTGTACCAGAGGCTGTGCCAGAGCTTGTACCAGAGGCTATGCCAGAGCTCGTACCAGAGCTTGTACCAGAGGCTGTACAAGAACTTGTACCAGAGGCTGTGCCAGAGCTTGTACCAGAGGCTGTACCAGAGGCTGTACCAGAGCTTGTACCAGAGGCTGTACCAGAGCTTGTACCAGAGGCTGTGCCAGAGCTTGTACCAGAGGCTGTGCCAGAGGCTATGCCAGAGCTTGTACCAGAGGCTGTACCAGAGCTTGTACCAGAGGCTATGCCAGAGCTCGTACCAGAGCTTGTGCCAGAGGCTGTACCAGAACTTGTACCAGAGGCTGTGCCAGAGCTTGTAACAGAGGCTGTACCAGAGCTTGTACCAAAGGCTGTACCAGAGCTTGTACCAGAGGCTATGCCAGAGCTTGTACCAGAGCTTGTACCAAAGGCTGTACCAGAGCTTGTACCAGAGGCTGTACCAGAGCTTGTACCAGAGGCTATGCCAGAGCTTTACCAGAGCTTGTACCAGAGGCTGTACCAGAGCTTGTATCAGAGGCTGTGCCAGAGCTTGTACCAGAGGCTATGCCAGAGCTTGTACCGGAGTTTGTACCAGAGGCTGTACCAGAGCTTGTACCAGAGGCTGTACCAGAGCTTGTACCAGAGGCTGTGCCAGAGCTTGTACCAGAGGCTGTACCAGAGCTTGTACCAGAGCTTGTACCAGAGTCTGTACCAAAGCTTGTACCAAAGGCTATGCCAGAGTTTGTACCAGAGCTTGTACCAGAGCTTGTACCAGAGGCTGTACCAGAGCTTGTACCAGAGCTTGTACCAGAGGCTGTGCCAGAGCTTGTACCAGAGCTTGTACCAGAGGCTGTACCAGAGCTTGTACCAGAGGCTGTACCAGAGCTTGTACCAGAGGCTATGCCAGAGCTTGTACCAGAGCTTGTACCAGAGGCTGTACCAGAGCTTGTACCAGAGGCTATGCCAGAGCTTTACCAGAGCTTGTACCAGAGGCTGTACCAGAGCTTGTATCAGAGGCTGTGCCAGAGCTTGTACCAGAGGCTATGCCAGAGCTTGTACCAGAGCTTGTACCAGAGTCTGTACCAAAGCTTGTACCAGAGGCTGTACCAGAGCTTGTGCCAGAGCTTGTACCAGAGCTTGTACCAGAGTCTGTACCAAAGCTTGTACCAGAGGCTGTACCAGAGCTTGTGCCAGAGCTTGTACCAGAGCTTGTACCAGAGTCTGTACCAAAGCTTGTACCAGAGGCTATGCCAGAGTTTGTACCAGAGCTTGTACCAGAGGCTGTACCAGAGCTTGTACCAGAGCTTGTACCAGAGGCTGTGCCAGAGCTTGTACCAGAGCTTGTACCAGAGGCTGTGCCAGAGCTTGTACCAGAGGCTGTGCCAGAGCTTGTACCAGAGGCTATGCCAGAGCTTGTACCAGAGGCTGTGCCAGAGCTTGTACCAGAGGCTGTACCAGAGCTTGTACCAGAGCTTGTACCAGAGGCTTGTACCAGAGGCTGTGCCAGAGTTTGTACCAGAGGCTGTGCCAGAGCTTGTACCAGAGGCTGTACCAGAGCTTGTACCAGAGCTTGTACCAGAGGCTGTGCCAGAGCTTGTACCAGAGCTTGTACCAGAGGCTGTACCAGAGCTTGTACCAGAGGCTGTACCAGAGCTTGTACCAGAGGCTATGCCAGAGCTTGTACCAGAGCTTGTACCAGAGGCTGTACCAGAGCTTGTACCAGAGGCTGTGCCAGAGCTTGTACCAGAGGCTGTACCAGAGCTTGTACCAGAGGCTGTGCCAGAGCTTGTACCAGAGCTTGTACCAGAGGCTGTGCCAGAGCTTGTACCAGAGCTTGTACCAGAGTCTGTACCAAAGCTTGTACCAGAGGCTGTACCAGAGCTTGTGCCAGAGCTTGTACCAGAGCTTGTACCAGAGTCTGTACCAAAGCTTGTACCAGAGGCTATGCCAGAGTTTGTACCAGAGCTTGTACCAGAGGCTGTACCAGAGCTTGTACCAGAGCTTGTACCAGAGGCTGTGCCAGAGCTTGTACCAGAGCTTGTACCAGAGGCTGTGCCAGAGCTTGTACCAGAGGCTGTGCCAGAGCTTGTACCAGAGGCTATGCCAGAGCTTGTACCAGAGGCTGTGCCAGAGCTTGTACCAGAGGCTGTACCAGAGCTTGTACCAGAGCTTGTACCAGAGGCTGTGCCAGAGCTTGTACCAGAGGCTGTGCCAGAGCTTGTACCAGAGGCTATGCCAGAGCTTGTACCAGAGGCTGTGCCAGAGCTTGTACCAGAGGCTGTACCAGAGCTTGTACCAGAGCTTGTACCAGAGGCTTGTACCAGAGGCTGTGCCAGAGTTTGTACCAGAGGCTGTGCCAGAGCTTGTACCAGAGGCTGTACCAGAGCTTGTACCAGAGCTTGTACCAGAGGCTGTGCCAGAGCTTGTACCAGAGGCTGTGCCAGAGCTTGTACCAGAGGCTATGCCAGAGCTTGTACCAGAGGCTGTGCCAGAGCTTGTACCAGAGGCTGTACCAGAGCTTGTACCAGAGCTTGTACCAGAGGCTGTACCAGAGCTTGTACCAGAGGCTGTGCCAGAGCTTGTACCAGAGGCTGTACCAGAGCTTGTACCAGAGCTTGTACCAGAGGCTATGCCAGAGCTTGTACCAGAGGCTGTGCCAGAGCTTGTACCAGAGGCTGTACCAGAGCTTGTACCAGAGGCTGTGCCAGAGCTTGTACCAGAGGCTGTGCCAGAGCTTGTACCAGAGGCTATGCCAGAGCTTGTACCAGAGGCTGTGCCAGAGCTTGTACCAGAGGCTGTACCAGAGCTTGTACCAGAGCTTGTACCAGAGGCTTGTACCAGAGGCTGTGCCAGAGTTTGTACCAGAGGCTGTGCCAGAGCTTGTACCAGAGGCTGTACCAGAGCTTGTACCAGAGCTTGTACCAGAGGCTGTGCCAGAGCTTGTACCAGAGGCTGTGCCAGAGCTTGTACCAGAGGCTATGCCAGAGCTTGTACCAGAGGCTGTGCCAGAGCTTGTACCAGAGGCTGTGCCAGAGCTTGTACCAGAGCTTGTACCAGAGGCTGTGCCAGAGCTTGTACCAGAGGCTGTACCAGAGCTTGTACCAGAGCTTGTACCAGAGGCTATGCCAGAGCTTGTACCAGAGGCTGTGCCAGAGCTTGTACCAGAGGCTGTACCAGAGCTTGTACCAGAGGCTGTGCCAGAGCTTGTACCAGAGGCTGTGCCAGAGCTTGTACCAGAGGCTATGCCAGAGCTTGTACCAGAGGCTGTGCCAGAGCTTGTACCAGAGGCTGTACCAGAGCTTGTACCAGAGCTTGTACCAGAGGCTTGTACCAGAGGCTGTGCCAGAGTTTGTACCAGAGGCTGTGCCAGAGCTTGTACCAGAGGCTGTACCAGAGCTTGTACCAGAGCTTGTACCAGAGGCTGTGCCAGAGCTTGTACCAGAGGCTGTGCCAGAGCTTGTACCAGAGGCTATGCCAGAGCTTGTACCAGAGGCTGTGCCAGAGCTTGTACCAGAGGCTGTACCAGAGCTTGTACCAGAGCTTGTACCAGAGGCTGTACCAGAGCTTGTACCAGAGGCTGTGCCAGAGCTTGTACCAGAGGCTGTACCAGAGCTTGTACCAGAGCTTGTACCAGAGGCTATGCCAGAGCTTGTACCAGAGGCTGTGCCAGAGCTTGTACCAGAGGCTGTACCAGAGCTTGTACCAGAGGCTGTGCCAGAGCTTGTACCAGAGCTTGTACCAGAGGCTGTGCCAGAGCTTGTACCAGAGGCTGTGCCAGAGCTTGTACCAGAGGCTGTACCAGAGCTTGTACCAGAGGCTGTACCAGAGCTTGTACCAGAGGCTGTGCCAGAGCTTGTACCAGAGGCTGTACCAGAGCTTGTACCAGAGGCTGTGCCAGAGCTTGTACCAGAGGCTGTACCAGAGCTTGTACCAGAGGCTGTGCCAGAGCTTGTACCAGAGCTTGTGCCAGAGGCTGTGCCAGAGCTTGTACCAGAGCTTGTACCAGAGGCTGTACCAGAGCTTGTACCAGAGGCTGTGCCAGAGCTTGTACCAGAGCTTGTACCAGAGGCTTTGCCAGAGCTTGTACCAGAGCTTGTACCAGTGCTGGATGAATATAAAGTTTGAATGAATAAGGGGGACATAACATTTACTAAGCAGTGATAAGAGTGGAGAAGTAAGCCAGTGGAGAAATTTCCCCATCAACCAATCAGCAGCTCTGTATAATTTTATAGTTTGCAAATTATAGATGTTACTTCAATGCTGATTGGTTGCCATGGGCAACTTCTCCACTGGCTCACTTCTCTGCTCTTATCACTGCTTAGTAAATGTCCCCCTAAATCACTTATAATATGTGAGCTTGGACTGAGTACAGTGAACTGACCAGAAAGTGTTGAGAGGCCAGTTACGAAGCTGCACAAAGGTTTTGATGTATCAAAACTTGGAGAGAGAGAAAGTGGAGAAGTTGCGCACAGCAACTTCGTTTGATAGACATGATTAAGATATAGTACTTGTACACAGGGATGTAGCCAGAAACTTTTGGGCCCCATAGCAACATATTGAAGGGGCCCCTGTCCCAGTGCTTCTCAAGAGACACCTCTCCACATCATGTGTTACTTGTATGCCCCATAGCAGTGCCCTAGTTCATTTTCTGAACCAAAGTAGTGCCCTAGTTAATATTATGCCCCATAGCAGTGACCTAGTTCATTTTCTGAACCAAAGTAGTGCCCTAGTTAATAGTATGCCCCATAATAGGGACCTAGTTTATTTTATGAACCGTCATCCCCTAGTTTACATGATGTCACATTGTAGAGCTGCCAGTACACATTATGCCACACAGTACCCCCAATTCACATTATGACATACAGTGTGCCCATTTCATATTATGCCACATTACAATGCCCCCTGTTTATACTGTGCCACATTAGAGTGCCCTCAGGTCAAATTATGTCATGTTACAGTGCCCTCCAGTACATATTGTGCCACACTATAGTGCCTCTATTTTATATTGTGCCACATTACAGTGCCCCAGTTCTTATTATGTAACATTATGGTTCCCTCCACATTACAATGAGCAGAACAGATTATGCCCCCTTACCATTATAACATCCACTACACACTCCTCTTACTGACAATGTAATGTCACACAAGTCAGGCTGGGCAATGGATCACACCCAATAGCTTATCAGGCAAATCTGGGACATTGGTATTTAACTTTATAACCTGGGTCCAGGCCCCCCATAAGCCTCTGGGCCCCCTAGCACTGGCACCCCTTGCATGAACTATAGTTACGCCCATGCTTGTACACATTAGATAAACAATTGATAGACAGACACTGCTTGTATAATCTGTTGTACTATTGTAGAATATGTACAGTAACAATGATAGTCGAGATTACGCTATAACACTGAGTAACATTTTCACCTACTTTTGTAAAAAGTCAGTGCCATTCATGATAAAGGTAACGCAGGAGATTTCACGGATGGGGACCTAAATACAACATTCCAACAATACAACATTTTGAGAGCTTGACTTCATATGGCATTTGTTCCCGCATCCCTGCTCCTTCCTATGGGTAGGAGGTGCTGAGGTTGGAAAGCGGATCGGATACCTCCACCCATTTGGCTTCTTCCGCTGGAGGTCCCGAATGCGCAGTAGCACTGCCATGTCATACTCGGCAGTGCTAAGTTTCATCGCTACTAAGGTAGCATTGAAAGGAATCATGTGAACAGCTGATCTTTGAATCAGCTGTCTCCGCACCAAAGCAATGTTAAATTGCGCCGGTGATTTTGTGTCCACCGCTGCTACTCACATTGATTTGGATACTTAATTATCGGGCGCCTCCGCACTGTGGGGGTAATTCCAAGTTGATCGCAGCAGGAAATTTTTTAGCAGTTGGGCAAAACCATGTGCACTGCAGGGGGGGGAGGGGGGCAGATATAACATGTGCAGAGAGAGTTAGATTTGGCTGGGTTAATTTGTTTCTGTGCAGGGTAAATACTGGCTGCTTTATTTTTACACTGCAATTTAGATTGCAGATTGAACACACCACACCCAAATCTAACTCTCTCTGCGCATGTTATATCTGCCTCCCCTGCAGTGCACTTGGTTTTGCCCAATTGCTAACAAACTTGCTGCTGCGATCAACTCAGAATTACCCCCTGTGTGCCCTGTGGAAGTGCGCATGCCGGAACTCAGGCCGGAATGGCAGTATTAGGGATTGTGGGGACGGCTGCTTCCCACACCTGAACAATACGGAATTGCTCCGGTAGTTATGTATCCACCCCTACGACTCACAGAGGATGAATAGGCCCCTCAGTGAGAAGGCATTTGTGTCTATTCATCCATGAGTCCTTCCCTCTCAGACATCAAGGGCCTGATTTGGAAGTAGTCACAATCCCGACGCAGCAGCAACCATTTTCAGTGACGAAACTGTGAGGCAGCCGCCCACACAAGTGAACAGAAATGCAGACCTAAGCCATCGCAACATGCTCAGCAACTGCATTGCAACCGCAACACAGATGCGAGGAACATCGCCTCCCTGACTGGTTCCATGGCTGCGCAGAATGGACGCAGGAGCTGCAACGCTGGCGCCATGTTTTATGCATATGTGATCGCAGTCAGACACTGAGATACGTCCCGAAAACGGTCACAATGCGTCTGCATCCGTTACCTCCCCCAAATGGTCTCTTCCTGTCTCACTCACTCTGCGACTGATTCCTCACTGCGAGCAGCATCTCAAAGGTACCTTGGCACGTGCGCACTGCAGCCGTGGTGCACGCGCAGTCTGCCAGTAATCGCTCAGTTGCAACAATATCGAAGTTGCAACCACATCTGATTCAGGCCCCAATACAGTAGGCAACTGCACTGTTGCAATCTGAATCGCTGTTTGGGTCACAGCATTTTTTTTTTTTTTTAACACCAATTCTTAAAAAATGTTCCCCTATACATTATATCCAGATATCACCCAAACCCCAGCAGGGCCCTTGGTTTTCACAACTGCATTTATTTTCTCTACCTTGTATATCCCTCTTTTTCAGAACTGGAGAGACCTCCTGAGTACTGTACCAGTGTGTAAGTACTACAGAGGCTGTGTATTGTAAGGTGAAGTTGTCTTTGTTCCACTGCAAGAAAACTTATAAAATAGTTGTCTCTCAATTATGTGGCATTATAAACAGTACCCAGGCATTATTAAACTATTAGTTTAAATCTAATATACACTATTGGTTTCAATTTAATATACATAATCTAAACCCACCCCTGGAGCATACTGCTGCATTTTTACTTGCACTGTAGGATTGGGCAAGATAGACAGGATGACAAGGGGGGTCATTCCGAGTTGATCGCTTGCTAGCTACTTTTAGCAGCCGTGCAAACGTATAGTCACCACCCATAGGGGAGTGTATTTTCGCTTTGCAAGTGTGCAAACGCCTTTGCAGCCGAGCGCAGCAAAAAAAATTTGTGCAGTTTCAGAGTAGCTCAGAACTTACTCAGCCCTTGCGATCACTTCAGTCTTTTTGGTGCCGGAATTGACGTCAGACACCCGCCCTGCAAACGCCTGGACACGCCTGTGTTTTCCCAAACACTCCCAGAAAACGGTCAGTTGACACCCACAAATGCCCTCTTTCTATCAATCACCTTGCGTTCGGCTGTGCGAATGGAATCTTCGCTAAATCCATCGGCCAGCACTGATCCTCTTTGTACCCGTACGACGCGCCTGAGAATTGCGGTGCATCCGCATGCACAATATTGCCGTTTTTCTACCTGATCGATGCGCTGCGAAAATCGGCAGTGAGCAATCAACTCGGAACGACCCCCGAGATATGGAGGGTCGGAGGAGAAGGGTTGGGCCCCCCTGTTTAAGTGCCTTGGGCCCCCCAAAGCTTAATCCGATCCTGCATGCAGAACACACTGATAGTAAAAGGTTGATAACACCTGCTATCGCATTCGTGACAGGTGGGGTGGCATCAACAGGGCAACTGCATGAAGCCCACACTGTGTGTGTGTGTGTGTGTGTGTGTGTGTGTGTGTGTGTGTGTGTGTGTGTGTGTGTGTGTGTGTGTGTGTGTGTGTGTGTGTGTGTGTGTGTGTAAATAATCACTTAAACAAAAGCTCTACAGGATAAAGTACAACTCTCCTCAAACTAGAGAGTGTCAGAGTTCCAGTATCTGGGATCTAATATTCGATATTCATCCCTCCACCACTCACTTCTGTAAC
This sequence comes from Pseudophryne corroboree, assembly GCF_028390025.1. Taxonomy (NCBI): domain Eukaryota; kingdom Metazoa; phylum Chordata; class Amphibia; order Anura; family Myobatrachidae; genus Pseudophryne; species Pseudophryne corroboree. The sequence goes on along the minus strand of NC_086444.1, from coordinate 42,758,373 downwards.
AGCCGATCCTCCTCCCAGAAGAGAGAATCCTTTAGTGAATTGGGCTCGCTGACACCTCTAGTGCCACGACCACTGATTGGACAGCAAGTGCAGCATCCTCCCAGTACTGTCAGCCCTGGACTGCAACAAGGTGTCCGGCCTATTAAATTCTTATGACGTGTCTGGAAGCAGTGTTTGCCATTGCATAGAACCCGACGGGCCCCAGTAACTAGTCCCCCATTATTTGTCAGGATGGTGGATGTTTTTACTCCCAGGGCCGGGTGACCTTACGCAATGGACTTTTCCCTCCTTTGCAACTTTTTCGTCACCTGAAACAAAGCAGGAAAATTCAAATATACAAATGCTTTCTTCCCTTTTTCTACCAGACAGTGCAATGCTTCCTATAATTTCACCAGGTGTACCTATTCCTCAATTAACTGTGCTGCATATCGCGGTGGTATATACCCCTAGCACTATGCGCATTCCACTCTCACCCATTATGTTTTATTATGATTATATTCCATAATTACTACAAATGAATCTCACCGACTTTCCTTCATGTAATTTCATTCTTGATAGAAAAACAAGCTCTGGAGAGTCAGAAGTACTATTTATGGGAGTACAATATTATTTTGCGGTTCTTATACCTTAGTTGTAATTAAGGTTTATTAGATTGTAAGATGATTAACAATTAAAGAGCAGACAGTGCTTATTTATTCCAGGTGCAATGTACACTGAAATTGATTTCCAAATGTGTCTCAGAATAATTCCTTATTATCTTTTTAATTTCATTCACAGCTTTGCATTAAGAAATTTGAGAAAAGAAGAAAATCCACATTTTACAAATTATTTTCCAAATGTCTCAGGGCTCGTTTCAGATGAGCAATTTGTTAGATTTCGCTCCTGTCTGATTGTGGATGGAACGTGGCGTAATCCGGACACACCAGAAAAGCTGCGGACGCAGGCATCAATGATCTCCCTGCTGGTCAGATGAGCGCAGTGTTAAATTGTCAGGGCAGATGCGCTTCAGTCTGCCCTGCGGCTCGAACGGTGTCTGCAACTGCGTCCACCTATAAATCACCCCCAATGTTCGGGGTGGGCACTGTGTGGGTCTAATCCATGTTAGTACGCAATGGGCGATTATCAGGCAATAGAGTTATTATTGGCAGACTGTGCATTTGACACGATCGATTTTACAAAGAATCCATTCGCACAGCCGATCGCAAGGAGATTGACAGGAAGAAGACGTTTGTGGGTGTCAACTGACCGTTTTCTGGGAGTGGTTGGAAAAACGCAGGCGTGTCCAAGCGTTTGCAGGGCAGGGGTCTGACGTAAATTCTGGACAAGAACAGGCTGAAGTGATCGCAGCGGCTGAGTAAATTCTGAGCTACTCAGAAACTGCACAAAACTTTTTTGTACCGCTCGGCTGCACATGCGTTCGCACACTTGCAAAGCAAACATACACTCCCCTATAGAAGGCAACTATTTGTTCGCAGCACTGCAAAAAATAGCTAGCGAGCGATCAATTCGGAATGACCCCCTCTGTCGCTACAATTAGAGTCATTTTCCATGTGTCTCCATTTACCCTTCTTATTATATCTATCCCACACCTGTCCACTATGTCCCCAGTACCCACATTTCCCCTGTGCCCCCATCTTTGCATTGTGCACACCACCACCCACATTCCCCCTGATTTGCCCTCCACTCATGTGGCACTTTATTCCCATTGCCCACCTTTCCCCTGTGCTCCCCACCCCCATCTTTCCCTTATGTTCCCCACCACACACCTACCCTCTGTATTGCCCTCCACCCACCTTTCCCCACTGTTTTCAACCACCCAATTTTTTTCTGTGTCCTCCCACTGTACCATGTGTTGCCCACCACCTATCTTTCCAGTGTCCTCCACCAAACAATCCTTCCTCCTGTTCCACCTACTACCCACCTTACGTCTGTGACCCCTCTACCCACCTTTTCCTTGTTTCCCCCACCACCCATCTTCCCCTGCATACCTATTATCCACCCTTCCTTTAATCCTCCCACCACCAACCTTTCCACTGGGTTACCCACCATCCATTTTTCCCCTGTGCCTCCCACCACCCACCTTTCTCCTTAACCCCAACCACCCACCTTTCTGCTGTGTTGCTATCCATCCACCTCTCTACTGTTTCCCAACACCATCTTTCACCTGTGTTTCACACCTGCCAGCTTATCCCTATGCCCCCACAAAGCATCTACCTTTCGCCAACTGTACTCAGGGACCCTAATCTGTGTCATAAGCCCAGTAGACATTACATTTTGTTTATATATACCCCTTGAAGAAGTCTCATCAGACGAAACGCGTTGGTAACCTTCACCTACCTCATTTAAGATAAGGAAAAAACCTTAATACTTGTTTTTATTGTAGTTTTATACAATTCATTTTAAGTGCTTTTAGTTCAGTTGTGTTCTTATTATTGTCCCATTTTTTATATGTTTCTTTATGTATAACTGTACGTTAATAAATACCTTTTAATTGAATAGAATTGCTAATTTTATACTTGTTGCACGGACACCGTGGTCGCTATATATCCCTCATCCCCCCCCTTTTCTCATATATATATATATATATATATATTGCTATAGATATATATGCGACTTGGGGAGAGTTGAATGTCACACAAACAATTGTTCCACCTGAGACCAGATCATCATCAGCCATGACATTAAAGTAATGGATGGAACGTTGCACTAGAAACTTTATAGAGGCAGGACGTAGCTGGAGCCTCATGCATAGACAAACCTGACAGATGTAATTGCGGATTCCAGAGATGCTTTCATTGAAATCAAATCTTTACCCTATTATGCTGTACATTTATTTTACTGTGACCTTTTCCAGTGCCGGCTCATCAGCTGCACATTAGCAGCAATACTCTGTAATAGCCTCGGATGTTATGCATGCGTTGAATAAAGAGGTACTAACTCCGCTATCTAAAGAATACTGAATTTTAAAAAGTTACAATGAACTTCGCTTCTTATCAGTTCCAGAAGGACAAAAAAGGCAGTTAGCAATATTTATCCATCGATTATCCGTACACATCAGAGCCTGTTTTTTCCGGAAGCTCCAATAAAGAATTTAAAAGTTTTAGCAGATCAACTTTTAGCGCACTTTCACATTCTATGTATTTCCTATCACTCTTGTGTTCGTTCCCATTGGTAATGTGATGGGGATGTAGTCATAATGTTGACAGTTTTGATATCGGCAGTTATGATGTCGACATGCAAAATGTTGACATGTGAAATGTCAACATTCTACGGAGACCTACACCGGTGGGTTAGCGTTAGGCTGTGGGAGGGGAGGTTATGGTTAGGAACTAGGGGAGGGTTAGCGTTAGGCTGGGGGAGGGGAGATTAGGGTTAGGCTGTAGGAGGGAAGGTTATGGTTAGGCACAAGGGGAAAATTAGGGTTAGGCTGGTGGAGGGGAGGGTTAGGCTGTGGGAGGGGAGGTTATGGTTAGGCACTAGGGGAGGGTTAGGGTTAGGCTGGGGAAGAGGAGATTTGGGTTAGGCTATGGGAGGGGAGGTTATGGTTAGGCACTAGGGGAGGGTTAGGGTTAGGCTGGGGAGGGTAGATTAGGGTTAGACTGTGGGAGGGGAGGTTATGGTTAGGCACTAGGGGAGGGTTAGGGTTAGGCTGGGGGAGGGTAGATTAGGGTTAGACTGTGGGAGGGGAGGTTATGGTTAGGAACTAGGGGAGGGTTAGGATGGGGGAGGGGAGATTAGGGTTAGGCTTTGGGAGGGGAGGTTATGGTTAGGCACTAGGGGAGGGTTAGGGTTAGGCTGGGGAGGGTAGATTAGGGTTAGACTGTGGGAGGGGAGGTTATGGTTAGGCACTAGGGGAGGGTTAGGATGGGGGAGGGGAGATTAGGGTTAGGCTTTGGGAGGGGAGGTTATGGTTAGGCACTAGGGGAGGGTTAGGGTTAGGCTGGGGAGGGTAGATTAGGGTTAGACTGTGGGAGGGGAGGTTATGGTTAGGCACTAGGGGAGGGTTAGGGTTAGGCTGGGGGAGGGTAGATTAGGGTTAGACTGTGGGAGGGGAGGTTATGGTTAGGAACTAGGGGAGGGTTAGGCTGGTGGAGGGGAGATTAGGGTTAGACTGTGGGAGGGGAGGTTATGGTTAGGAACTAGGGGAGGGTTAGGCTGGGGGAGGGGAGATTAGGGTTAGACTGTGGGAGGGGAGGTTATGGTTAGGAACTAGGGGAGGGTTAGGCTGGGGGAGGGGAGATTAGGGTTAGGCAGTGGGAGATGAGGTTATGGTTAGGAACTAGGGGAGGGTTAGGCTGGGGAAGGGGAGATTAGGGTTAGGCAGTGGGAGATGAGGTTATGGTTAGGCACTAGTGGAGGGTTAGGCTGGGGGAGGGGAGATTAGGGTTAGGCTTTGGGAGGGGAGGTTATGGTTAGCCACTAGGGGAGGGTTAGGGTTAGGCTGGGGAGGGTAGATTAGGGTTAGACTGTGGGAGGGGAGGTTATGGTTAGACACTAGGGGAGAGTTAGGGTTAGGCTGGGGGAGGGGAGATTAGGGTTAGGCTTTGGGAGGGGAGGTTATGGTTAGGCACTAGGGGAGGGTTAGGGTTAGGCTGGGGAGGGTAGATTAGGGTTAGGCTGTGGGAGGAGAGGTTATGATTAGGCACTAGGGGAGGGCTAGGCTGTGGGAGGGAAGATTTGGGTCAGGCTGTGGGAGGGGAGGTTATGGTTAGGCACTAGGGGAGCGTTAGGGTTAGGCTGGGGGAGGGGAGATTAGGGTTAGGCTGTGGGAGGGGAGGTTATGATTAGGCACTAGGGGAGGGCTAGGCTGTGGGAGGGTAGATTTGGGTCAGGCTGTGGGAGGGGAGGTTATGGTTAGGCACTAGGGGAGGGTTAGGGTTAGGCTGGGGAGGGTAGATTAGGGTTAGGCTGTGGGAGGAGAGGTTATGATTAGGCACTAGGGGAGGGCTAGGCTGTGGGAGGGTAGATTTGGGTCAGGCTGTGGGAGGGGAGGTTATGGTTAGGCACTAGGGGAGCGTTAGGGTTAGGCTGGGGGAGGGGATATTAGGGTTAGGCTGTGGGAGGGGAGGTTATGATTAGGCACTAGGGGAGAGCTAGGCTGGGGGAGGGTAGATTAGAGTTAGGCTGTGGGAGGGGAGGTTAGGGTGAGGCACTAGGGGAGGGTTAGGCTGGGGGAGATTAGGGTTAGGCTTTGGGAGGGGAGGTTATGGTTAGGCACTAGGGGAGGGTTAGGGTTAGGCTGGGGGAGGGTAGATTAGGGTTAGACTGTGGGAGGGGAGGTTATGGTTAGGAACTAGGGGAGGGTTAGGCTGGTGGAGGGGAGATTAGGGTTAGACTGTGGGAGGGGAGGTTATGGTTAGGAACTAGGGGAGGGTTAGGCTGGGGGAGGGGAGATTAGGGTTAGACTGTGGAAGGGGAGGTTATGGTTAGGAACTAGGGGAGGGTTAGGCTGGGGGAGGGGAGATTAGGGTTAGGCAGTGGGAGATGAGGTTATGGTTAGGAACTAGGGGAGGGTTAGGCTGGGGAAGGGGAGATTAGGGTTAGGCAGTGGGAGATGAGGTTATGGTTAGGCACTAGTGGAGGGTTAGGCTGGGGGAGGGGAGATTAGGGTTAGGCTTTGGGAGGGGAGGTTATGGTTAGCCACTAGGGGAGGGTTAGGGTTAGGCTGGGGAGGGTAGATTAGGGTTAGACTGTGGGAGGGGAGGTTATGGTTAGACACTAGGGGAGAGTTAGGGTTAGGCTGGGGGAGGGGAGATTAGGGTTAGGCTTTGGGAGGGGAGGTTATGGTTAGGCACTAGGGGAGGGTTAGGGTTAGGCTGGGGAGGGTAGATTAGGTTTAGGCTGTGGGAGGAGAGGTTATGATTAGGCACTAGGGGAGGGCTAGGCTGTGGGAGGGTAGATTTGGGTCAGGCTGTGGGAGGGGAGGTTATGGTTAGGCACTAGGGGAGCGTTAGGGTTAGGCTGGGGGAGGGGAGATTAGGGTTAGGCTGTGGGAGGGGAGGTTATGATTAGGCACTAGGGGAGAGCTAGGCTGGGGGAGGGTAGATTAGGGTTAGGCTGTGGGAGGGGAGGTTAGGGTGACGCACTAGGGGAGGGTTAGGCTGGGGGAGATTAGGGTTAGGCTGCGGAAGGGGAGGTTATGGTTAAGCACTAGGGGAGAGTTAGGGTTAGGCTGGGGGAGGGGAGATTAGGGTTAGGCTGCGGAATGGGGGGGGTTATGGTTTGGCATCAGGGGAGGGTTAGGGTTAGGCTGGGGGAGGGGGAAGATTAGGGTTAGGCTGCGGGAGGGGAGGTTATGGTTAGGCATTAGGGTTGGGTTAGGGTTAGTCTGGGGAGGGGAGATTAGGGTTAGACTGTGGGAGGGGAGGTTATGGTTAGGCACTAGGGGAAGGTTAGGGTTAGGCTGGGGGAGGGGAGATTAGGGTTAGGCTGTGGGAGGGGAGGATATGGTTTGGAACTAGGGGAGTGTTAAGCTTGGGGAGGGGAGATTAGGGTTAGACTGTGGGAGGGGAGGTTATGGTTAGGAACTAGGGGAGGGTTAGGCTGTGGGAGGGGAGATTAGGGTTAGGCTGTGGGAGGGAAGGTTATGGTTAGGCACTAGGGGAGGGTTAGGCCTTGGGGAGGGTAGATTAGGGTTAGGCTTTGGGAGGGGAGGTTATGGTGAGTCACTACTGGGAAGCGTGTAACAATTTCTTCTTTTAAATTATTTTCTTTTTATCCTGCTCTATAATCGATGTTCCTCAAGATAAAACACAAGTACAGACACTCCTTATAGCATAACAAAATTTAATAAACTACACGCCTTCATAAAATTAATATATACACCAAATGGCTAGTGAAAGGATGTACCAGATCAATGAGGCAACAAAGCATTATATACACAGATATTATAAAATGCTCCTCCCTGGGAACAAAGGAGACCTTTAGTGCTCCAAGAAAGTACCTCCAAGTTCCAGAGTCCTCACCAGGTTCTCCACCAACACGTTTCAACAGTCAAGTCTTTTTCAAGGTGTAACTTCCTGGTGGAACTGTTCTCTATTTATACTCCTGAATCATTTCCTTAATGGATGCTGGTAGTAGGGGTTAACACTTATTACTGGATTATATAAGATCTTACATACATATTGTCATGCTTGAGGGTTGGGTTTGGCATGGGCAGAGCTGACTCATGGGGATTGTGAATAAACCAAGGGGGCTTTAACCAGGCTTTGTGCATGGAACTTGGAACTGGCAGGTACTGAAGGTATACTGTATACTGATTTTTTGGTGTTTTAGCAGTGATAAACCCGAAGGCGGAATAACATGAGTAACAACTTTATTAAACAGGAACTGTGGATCACTGCTGGTTCTGTATTATGAGCTAACTGGAACCGGATTAGTGACCGGAATACTACCAGAAAAGAACCGGATTGGAGAGCAGAATGCAACTGAATTGTTGGCTGGAATGGAACCGGAGTGGTGACCGGGATGGAGCTGGAATTGTGACCGGAATGCTTGCCAGAATGGAACCGGAATGCTGATAAGAATGGAACAGGAATGGTGACCGAAATGGAACCGGAACAGACTGGAGTACTGACCGGGCTGGATCCGGAATGATGGCACTTGAGAGTCATTGGAAAACGCAGGTGTACTTGAAGAGAATGGAGACTGGATGGAACCGGAATGGACCGAAGTACTGATTGGGCTGTATCTGGAATGATGACACTGGAGAGCCCTGAGAGATGCAGACGTAAATACAGAAATACTTGGAACTTGGAAATCACCAGACTGTAACTGGATCAGAACAAAGTCACTAGAATGTAGGAGCTCTGCACAGAGCTGAACTTCCTGAGAAGAGACTGTTGTACTGGTGATTTCATGTCAGCAGGAAATCCCCTTTATAGCATAGAGTGTTCAGTGATTGGATGTTATGATCAGCTCGTGGAAAGAGCTCCTGGATTGGACAATGGAGGATCAGCTCACAGAATCAAAGATGGCAGCACCCAGGACCGATTTTGAAGGGAACTCTGGACTAGTCACAAACATCAGGAAGCAGACATTAAGGAGGACAGTGCTGAGGCAGTGGTCAGCGGCAGCAATCGCTGTGCAGCGCTATTCACAGAGACAGCGGCAGCTGCTGGGAACTTCATGTGGACACAATGAACAGAGAGACCAGATGCTGGACGCAGAATACTGCTCATTACTCACACAGAGGAATTCCTACTCGGGTGGCTTAGTCAGGAGTAACACAGACTGCAGTTTGTATGCCGGAGGCAATCAGGTCAGGAAGTACTTGAATCTGGTGTGCTGGCTAAAACCCAGCATGGATGATCGACTGAACTGCAGGAGAGATGACAGAGGTAAGTCACAGTCAGGATTGTGACACATATTGTGATTACCGTATATCAATTATGTCCGTAGACTTGTTGCACTTATATACAAAGATAAAAGTAGCAAAAGCACAGTGACATTCAAAAATGTAACATGCTTGTATATAATATGAATGACGTAAGATTAAATTGACACATAGAGATGTCGTGAGGTGCCCGATTAGTGGGTATATTCATTTGAAATTCTGGTTTTATTGACATTTAATAGGAAGTGAAATGCATCCCATGGCAATATGCAAACACTGGAAAATAGGCAGCTTTTCAGTTTATTTAGCAGTCTGCGATGTGGGTCTGTGTCAAAAGCCTTACTAAACTCTAGATAAGCTATATCCACGGCTCCACCTTTATCCATCACTTTAGTCACACAGTCAAAAAAGTCAATAAGATTTGTTTGACATGATCTCCCCCCAGTGAACCCATGCTGTTTGGTATCCTGTAAATTGCTGGATTTGAGATAATCTACAACTTTTAAGAGTGTTTTTATCAATTTCCCTACCCACTTTTGTGCAGTGGGACTACATTCTCTCTTTTGCAGTGCTCTGGAATTACTCCTGTAGCTACTGACTGGTTGAATAATTCTGTTAATGGTGATACCAGCACCCCTTGAAACTCTTTTAGTATCCTTAGATGTATCCCATCTGGCCCCATAAATTTGTCCAATTTCAGCTTTGAGTGTTCTGTTAGGACCTTCTCCTCTGTAAATGTACTTGTTTCATTTTTCTGAATATCCCTGTAACTTAACTGTGGCCCCTTCCCCTCTCTTTCAGTAATGAATACTGAGCAAAAATAATTATTAAGATGATTGCTATTACATTGTCTCCTTCAACAAGACTCCCAGTCTCTGTCTTTAGTTTTATAATTTTGCCTTTTGTTTTTCTCCTTTCGTTTTTATACCTAAAAAAAAAGTTTTGCCTCCTTTACCCACTGACTGGGCCATTTTCTCCTCAGCTTGTGCCTTTGCACATCTGATTACCTTCTTAGTCTCCTTCTGTCTAACAAGATATATCTCTTGGTCTTCATTATTTTGTGTCTGCTTATATTGCCTAAAAGCCATCTTTTTTGCTCTCACAATATTTGCTACTTCTTTCGCAGACCACACTGGCTTTCATTTTCCTTGTGTTTCTCCTAACAGTTTTGATACAAAGGTCTGTTGCCTTTAACATTCCACTTTTTAATGTTTCCAACCTCTTCTGCACTGCTTCCAAGTTCCTCCACTCTGCCAAAGAATCACTTACACATTTTCCCATCCCTACAAAATCAGCCTTCCTAAAATCCAACACCTTTGTTTTTGTATGGGATGAGTCAGTCTCTGTCTTTATGCTGAACCATACTGCTTGATGATCACTGGATCCCAGGTTTTTACCCACTTTTACATCCGATATTCTATCTCCATTTGTAAGTATTAAAGGCACGACGGTTATCATGGTTAGCAAAAGTGATAAAATCGTTATTTGGCTATATTAGCACTTCTGCGCATGCGCACTTGCATGCGGTCACAGTCTAAGTCCTTTGGGGGGAGGGGGGGGGGGGATGCTCCCTGCAAGGAATTAAAAATGTCCTTACTTCTAGTGGAAATAGCAACAGACACCTCCCAGTTACATCTGGAAGATTAAAGTCTCCCATGAATATTACCACCATGATACGCAGTGCTGCGATTAGTCATTTGTGGGCACACCACTGGCGCCATCCATGCCGCGAATTGTGCGCATCGCAGTATAGATGATTATGGCTACATCTGCATATATATATATATATATATAATGTGAATACCTATTTGGTTACCACAAACAAATAGAGTGAACACACCAATCTCATTTCAACAAGGCAAAACCTTTTTTGTCAACCCTTAGCCCTCCTCTGCACTTCCAAAGTCCCACTGCCCTCCTGCTTCTCGTATTGAGCTAAGGGTGTTTTGATTTAAATATCCAGGCCAGCCCGTGAAGCATGAAATAATATTGGCAACACGCTGACAAAATCCGAGTCAGGGAAAGCACCAGTAACAGTGCGTCACGCCTCTCGCAGGCTGTAAGTCAAAAACAAATAACACAGACGACCATTGGGAAAGGATCCCAATAACGTCAAGTGAGAAAGTGGAAACAAAGAGGCTGCCTACGCCGGGAATGACCCTCCGCCAAGGGGAGACAGTGCTAGCGGCGCAGCATTACATGATTTAAATGCCCCTGCGGATTGTTCCTTTTGTTTGCCTAAATATACACAGTATTACCTGATGCGGGATTAGTGAACCTGTGGTGGATTTTACAGCCAAATCCCTATAGTGGTCAGCGAGCCTTCTGTTCAGTCTGGGATTTTAGCACTTACTGTATCCATTTTAGCACCGCAAATTTCCTCAGTGCCAGCAGAGAAACCAGCACTAATGGATTATAGTACATTATACTCTTGATTACTGCTTAAATATTTATCAGACTATTATACGTTTAGTGGCTTGGGGGAAACACAATCCAACGTTTCTCCGCGCAGAAGGGTTAATTACAGAAAGGATAAATATCTTTCATTTAAAACGGAAAAAAAAAAAGTCAAACGATAAAATGTGGATCTAGAGATTAGATGAATGTGTTATTTACAGCAAATGTAGCATAAAGCAGACGTGATCCCAGCCCTGATCCTCCCAAGACTAAAATGTATTACATTCTATTTAAACATTATTTCTGTAGTTTAAATATGCTTCATTGAAAGCCTGATTATATCAGCATAAAGCTTCATGAAAAAAAAGACGGGATATCTGTTTGCCAGATATTGGACTATGCGTTGCCAGACAAGTTACTCGGAGTGTTCCAAAATGTTTTTGTTTTTTTTACTGGCTCCTTTCTAGGGCACAGAATTTATAAGACCTGGAGCGTATCTGATAAGAGGAGATCTTGCAGGATAAATGGCATAGACAGAGGGGTCTATTCATGAAGCAGTGAAAAGTGTGAAGAAGTGAGCCTGTGATGAAGTAGACCATGGCAACCAATCAGCTGCTCCGTACAACTGTATAGTATGCAAATTAGAAATGTTACTTCAATGCTGATTGGTTGCCATGGGCAACTTCTCCACTGGCTCACTTCTCCACACTTTTCACTGCTTCACGAATAGGCCACAGAGTCATCCCAACCACTCCAGAATTGTGGGAGGGTGGGGGGTAGGTTCCATCCAGGAATCCAGAGAGAGCAGCCAATTCTCCTGGGGCTTACCTGCTTGCAAGGTTGGCAGGGTTGTGCTGTGATGACCCACATGACATCATCATATACCTTGCTCCTCCCACTTGATGATGCAAGTGGCATCATCAAGTCATGTCACCCTCATCCTTGAGTTACCTATGTAGAACAGGACAGAATTATTAAATTATGAATATATTGATTCTAGAATTGTGATTATGTGTTGGTGTAATATCTCCATTTAGCTAGGAGGTAAAGGGAAGCTTCTTGTGCCATTAAAAAAAAAAGAAAGAAAATTATTATATATCTATAAACAAACCTAAAATCACATAACTAATAAAAACAAATAATATCAAGGTCATGTAACGTAAAAGCACTGAAAGATTCCGGTATAATGCATGTCTACATATGCTAATGCTCCCATGGGCAGTTGTAGGATTATAGATACAGTATATAAGGAGAGGGAGTACCGAGTTTGCTATCTGGTATAGAACAGTCTGTTGACGCGTTTCGTTCTGTACCTCCAGCGCTTTTTCAAATCTGTTGAAAAAATAAGTATGGTATAAGATTACGTGGCTCAATGGTCATTCAAATATACCAGACCAGGGGTGGCTTATGCTCAATAAGGTTAAAGTAAGATGGAAATGGGTGGGGACCACATTGTACATCAAGAACTTCCCTAAAAATGCATCCAATCCACCCTTTGACATAATTTAATAATCTTGCTCCATAAATTGAAATCAAATTTTTGCACTTCTCCACCAAATTGAACCCTACGCGTTTTTCCACACATAGGACTACCTAGTTGATGCAACCAGTTTGCCCTGTTGCATCAAGTTCACCATCCAAGAGTGTGGTCAAATTGAATTTCCTTGTTCTTAAAGATGTTTTCTAGATCATATTCACAATACAGAATAAGAACATGCTGTAAATTGCTTTATAAGTATTACCCGGGTGGTCTTCTGTATGCCGGCGGTCGGGCTCCCGGCGCTCAGTATACCGGCGCCGGGAGCCCGACAGCCGGCATACCGACACTTATTTTCCCTCGTGGGGGTCCACGACCCCCATAGAGGGAGAATAAAATAGTGTGGCGCGCGTAGCGCGCCACCGTGCCCGTAGCGTGGCGAGCGCAGCGAGCTCGCAAGGGGCTCATTTGCGCTCGCCACACTGTCGGTAAGCCGGCGGTCGGCCTCCTGGTGCCGGTATGCTGGTCGCCGGGAGCCCGACCGCCGGCCAGCCGTAGTGAACCCTATTACCCACATCATACAGGGCAGGAAAAGTTGATTCGTTTAAAGAATAGAACAATTGTGGAGGGCACTTTTTTAAGGACGGCTGTCACATTAACTTTGCTGTTATGTGATATTATTGCCTAAACATGCCCATATTAGGGGGAGATGGAGTCCTGCTGTAATTCTTACCAACCAATCAAATAATAGATTTAATTGTACTAGAAAATCATATCTCCAGTCTGGTTGCTATGGGCTATAGAACCTTTTATTTGTCCTATTTTCTTTTGAAAATCAAAAAATGTGTCGCTGTTATGTTCTTTGTAACTGGAGATTAGTAAAATCGTCAAAGCTGTTTCACGGAAAATTCACCTACTCTGCATTTGGGTGCACAATTGTACCCATTTAGCCAGCTGAACCACCCACAGCCCACAGCACAATGAATTGACACCAGCCTCCCCTTAATTCTATTAGAGACTATAGACTCCATAATATGCGAATGCAGAATTTGCATATACAGCCCAGCCTGGCTTTCTGCCGAATGTGGAAGCCAAAGAGAAACACTCCATCACCCCTGTGAAATGACCTGTGAAGTCCATTCTGACTTCATCTGTATAGCTTGCAACCTAATGCTATCAATGGGGGGAATTTCAATTAAGTGCTGACGGATTTGACACTGCTGCACTTTACGGCGACGGGGATCTCTCTCAAAAGTGCTTGCAGCTACACAGGCAGCGAGCACTTTTAGGCGAATCCGGCATTCAGCCGGCCCTTGCGAAGGGGGCGGATCTAGCTGCCGCTGCCGACGCACCTAATTGAATTACTCCTTTGCACCTAATTGAATTCCACCCATGTCTCTTACACATAGGGGGTCATTCCAACCCGATCGCTCGCTGCAGTTTGTCTCAGTGCAGCGATCGGGTCGGAACTACGCATGCGCCGGCACCGCAGTGCGCCGGCGTATGGCAGCCGTCGTTGCCTACCGATCGCCTCTGAGACAGAGGCGGTTGCAGGGCGGGAGGGGACTGGACGGCGGCGTTAAGCCGCCTTTTAGGGGAGCGCGGTCTGGCCAAAGCAGGCGTGGCCGGACCATTGGGCGGGCGGGCCGCGGTGACTGCGTGAAGTCTCACGCAGCCGCTGCGGCCAGTGGCAGCGACAAGCAACTCCCGGCCAGCCGCAGAAGCTGCGCCGGCCGGGAGTTACTCCACAAATACAAAAGCATCGCCGCTGTGTGATGCTTTTGTATTTGTGCGGAGGGGGGCCGGACTGACATGCGGGGCGGACTAGCCCTGTGCTGGGCGTCCTCCCGCATGTCAGGGAAGATGATCGTAGCTGTGCTAAATTTAGCACAGCTACGATCAACTCGGAATGACCCCCATTGTTAGAGCTGTTGTGTTTTCCAGTACATATAGTTAGTGTGTACAACTGTGCGTTGCTTGCCAAAAAACAGTTTGACTGTGCACGTTTCAATGATTTAAATGGCACATGTATTATATGTGAAACGTTGCTGCCCTTATGCTGTGACACAGTTTCAACGTGGAATATCCAGATTTTGCAGTGATGTAATACTCCCGGGTATTACAGGCCCCCCAGCTGATGTGGATTATGTAATGTATACTTGGAGCAATGCGTGTTGTCTAATGCTTATAATCAAATGTCACTCTCTACTGTCAGTAATTACATGATGCAATTTACTCAACAAAGGTGGATCATTAGTTCAGTTGTCACAGGCTGGCGCCGATCCCGCCACAATCTGTGCACCTTATTCTAGCCGTCAGGTTCAGTTTGCAGCTGCTGTATAGATAGTTGGTATTGAATGTACATACAGCCACACTTAAGTGTAAAGTTGATCATTATATTGAAAGAAATAGTAAATAAAAAGAGACGCAGACATCTATAAATACAGTATGTGCAGAATATGTGTCTACTGATATCTCTAACAGGGGCCTCCCGGAACGTGTAGGCAAACGTGCACAAGACTAGGGCAACAAAAGTGTTTTATTTCAAATTTAAGAATTTTCTTTTTCTTTATATGTTTATTTTTTTTGCAATTTATTTTGATCTATGTTATCAATCTACAATTTTTTCCCTACAAATAATGGGAAAAGTGGTGCTAAAAACTGATAGCCTTTGATTGAAAAGCTTTATTCCGGGGGTCTGAAAAGGCCCCAGCATTTAGCGCAACGAGTTATTCCGCACATAAGTGGTCATTCCGAGTTGTTAGCTCGGTAATTTTCTTTGCATCACAGCGATTTTCCGCTAATTGCGCATGCGCAATGTTCGCACTGCGACTGCGCCAAGTAAATTTGCTATGAAGATTGGTATTTTACTCACGGCATTACAAGGTTTTTTCTTCGTTCTGGTGATCGTAATGTGATTGGACAGGAAGTGGGTGTTTCTGGGTGGAAACTGGCCGTTTTATGGGAGTGTGTGAAAAAACGCTACCATTTTTGGGAAAAACGCGGGAGTGGCTGGAGAAACGGAGGAGTGTCTGGGCGAACGCTGGGTGTGTTTGTGACGTCAAACCAGGAACGACAAGCACTGAACTGATCGCACTGGAAGAGTAAGTCTCGAGCTACTCAGAAACTGCACAGAGAAGTCTTTTCGCAATATTGCGAATCCTTCGTTCGCAATTTTGATAAGCTAAGATTCACTCCCAGTAGGCGGCGGCTTAGCGTGTGCAACGCTGCTAAAAGCAGCTTACGAGCGAACAACTCGGAATGACCACCATAATCAACACAGATTTCAGACTGACCGTTTCAGATTGTGATGAAATTTGGTATAATGCTTCCATGGCTGGGTGTAAAGAAAACCTCCAAATCTTAGGCTCATATGTACAACGGTTTTGAAGTTATATGCCTTTAAAGCTGCATTTAAAGAAAAGAAAATGTGCTATCAACGTTTTTTTCAATTACACTTGCTGCTCGCCTAATTGAGCTAGAGAGTTGGACAATGTCTCATTGTATACCTCTTTTTATGGGCTTTCATATGATATATAACACAGCAGTATGTTTCCTTACAAATTAAAAATAAAAAAATGTCCAAAACAAAATCTCGATTTTCTCAAAAAGCCACAAAAAAAAATAAAATTGTTCATACTGTTGGTAATAAATCCCCAAAGTTTTATTTTGGAGTCGTGATGGGATCCCTTGCTATAAGAGTTTTCATTTTTGAGTGATGAATGAAAATTGTATTTAATAATCAACAAAACAATATTTTTTTCCAGGAATGCACGTTCCACTTCAGGTGTTTTTGGGGACGAGATTCTACAGACAGCCCCTGCTCCCACTTCTGTGCAGGCATACAAACTTAAGTAAAAAGATACTCCATATGGAAAGACACGTCAATTGTGTTAAATAAGCCCTTTTACATTTCCCTGGACGACTACAAGAGGGACAGTCGGAGGAGCTGCTCAGCCAGCCCCTGTCTGTGAGTGCCGACCAGCTGAGCAGAGCGCTGGTAGACAGAGCTGATCCGCCAGCCCCTGTCTCTGAGTGCCGAGCAGCTGAGCAGAGCGCTGGTAGACAGAACTGATCCACCAGCCCCTGTCTCTGAGTGCTGAACAGCTGAGCAGAGGGCTGGTAGGCGGAGATGCTCCGCCAGCCCCTGTCTCTGAGTGCCGAGCAGCTGAGCAGAGCGCTGGTAGACAGAGCTGATCCTCCAGCCCCTGTCTCTGAGTGCTGAACAGCTGAGCAGAGGGCTGGTAGGCGAAGCTGCTCCGCCAGCCCCTGTCTCTGAGTGCTGAACAGCTGAGCAGAGGGCTGGTAGGCGGAGCTGCTCCGCCAGCCCCTGTCTCTGAGTGCTGAACAGCTGAGCAGAGGGCTGGTAGGTGGAGCTGCTCCGCCAGCCCCTGTCTCTGAGTGCCGAGCAGCTGAGCAGGGCGCTGGTAGGCGGAGCTGCTTCGCCAGCCCCTGGCTCTCTGTCTGCTATGCGGACGAGCAGAGCTGCTCAGCCAAGCTGTTATGCCATGCCAGCCCATCTGGTCATCATCCCTTCTGGCATTTGCACGGGACTGATACAAAGTATCATAAATATGCAAAACCGGTCACATCTTGAGATGTATCCAGCTCCTCATTGACACCTTGGGTGACGCACGGTTTCAGAAATGCTCCAGAAAATTGATGTGCGTTCCTGGGGAGGAGGCTTAGCACATACACGGATGTGGTCCCTCTTTTGCCCATTTTATGGCGGTGTTGCAGTCGTTGTGGTGAAGTGAGTGCGTACACAGATACTCAACAGCTCACCTACGAGGCCAAACTTGGATGGAGTAACTGTACCTGCCATAGGGTTGGTGCAGTGGCGTAACTACAGTCCTCGCGGTGGCTTGGGGGCGAGGGGCTGCGGGGGCGCCGCCACTGATTTAGAGCAGATTGACATGCGGATGAGCGTCCATATGTCAATCTGTTGTCACTAACCCTCCCTGCTGTAAGGAAGGACACGGAGGGCACAGCGTGCGCCTCTCCCGTGTCCCTCCTACATCTCCGGCGGGTCTAATAAAGGAAGTGCTGTTCCTGAGCTCTGATTGGCTCACGAACTGGCACTTCCTTTAACAGACCCGCCGGAGACGCAGGAGGGACACAGGAGAGGCGCGCGCTGTGCCCTCTGTGTCCCTCCAACACAAAACAGCGGGGGAACGCGGGGGGCACTGAGGGAGCATATGTGGCACTGAGGGGGGTGTATGTGTACCTGGCACATGGGGGGGGCTATATTTGGCACTGTGGGGAAATATATGGCACTGGGGGCATAAGTGGAACTGGGGGGGGTATATGTGTACCTGGCACATGGGGGGGGGGTTATATTTGGCACTGTGGGGGAATATCTGGCACTGGGGGCATATGTGGCACTGGGGGGGTATATGTGTACTTGGCACATGGAAGGGGGGCTATATTTGGCACTGTGGGGGAATATCTGGCACTGGGGGCATATGTGGCACTGGGGGGGGTAGATATGTGTACCTGGCACATGGGGGGTGGGCTATATTTGGCACTGGGGGCATGTGAGTACCTGGCACCGTGGGGGAATATCTGGCACTGGGGACATATGTGGCACTGGGAGCACAGCCTTAGCAACAAGCACTACCCCCTAGCAACGAGCATGACACCCAGTGCATGAAACCCCTGGCAACGAGCATGACATCCAGTGCATGAAACACCTGGCAACGAGCATGACACCCTGAGCATGAAAACCCCTAGCACTGTGCATGGAACCAAGAGCATGAAACCCCTGGCAACGAGCAGGTAATTTAAAAGTAATTAGTAGCCTTACTGTAGGACTTAATGTGTAATGGGCATTACAGTGTGTGGCATAATGTATCACGGACATTGCGGTGTGTGTCATAATGTGTCACAGGCATTACGGTGTGTGGCAAACTATATCACGGCATTGTGGTATGTGGTATAATGTCTCAGGGGCATTGCAGTGTGGCATAATGTATAACGGGCATTGTGGTGTGTGGCATAGGGTATAACTGGCATTGCAGTATGTGTCACAGGCATTACGGTGTGTGGCATACTATATCACGGCATTGTGGTATGTGGTATAATGTCTCAGAGGCATTGCAGTGTGGCATAGGGTATAACGGGCATTGCGGTATGTGTCACAGGCATTACGGTGTGTGGTATACTATATCCCGGGCATTGTGATATGTGGTATAATGTCTCAGGGTCATTGCAGTGTGTGGTATAATGTATCACGGACATTGCGGTGTGTGTCATAATGTGTCAGGCATTACGGTGTGTTGTATACTATATCACGGGCATTGTGGTTTGTGGTATAATTTCTCAGGGTCATTGCAGTGTGGCATAATGTATAACGGGCATTGCGGTGTGTGGCATAGGGTATAACGGGCATTGCGGTATGTGTCAGGCATTACTGTGTGTTGTATACTATATCACGGGCATTGTGGTATGTGGTATAATGTCTCAGGGTCATTGCGGTGTGTGTCATATAATGTGTCACAGACATTGTATGTGCTATAATGTATCAGGGGCATTGCAGTGTGTAGCATAATGTATAACGGGCATTGCGATTCCTGTCATAATGTGTCACAGGCAATACGGTGTGTGGCATAATGTGTCACAGGCATTACGGTGTGTGGCATAATGTGTCACAGGCATTACGGTGTGTGGCATAATGGTGTGTGCATATTGTGTCATGTGCATTATTGTGTCTGGCATAATGTCTAAGGGCCATTGCAGTATGTGGCATAATGTATACTGGGCATTACTATAAGGAGGAAAAATGACAAATAATGTAAGGGGCACGAATCAGGATTATTTTTCTTTCCTGTGGTGGCTAACGTCTGGGCGTGCAGGTTGCAAAACTGGGGTATAAGGTAGCCTTTTCCTGCAATACCACGCCCCTTTATTCGAAGCCACGCCTCTTTATGCGAAGCCACGCAACATTTTTATCCCTTTAATAGTGGCAATTATGGGGGATGGGGGGGGGGGGGGGGCGCCGAAGAATTTTTTGGCTTGGGGGAGTAAAATTTCTAGTTACGCCACTGGGTTGGTGAAAGTTTTGATGATGCAATCGATGGTGGTGTGACTCCCCAATATGTATTTCAGCGCCTACAGGTGCTGACAGTGGGTGCCTTAGCCATTGCACTGGATGCACACCAGGGAAAGACCTTGTGTCAACATTTGCATAAAGTCGCAGCTGACCAGCCTCCAATAGGCACAGCCACGTCTCCTTCCATCTCTTAAGTAGACCCCTTTTGCGCCTGCTTTATATGTCATCATCAGTGTGCGCGCAACTGCCCTACAGTGAGGCCATAAACCGCCTTCTAATTTGTGCGTGTTTCTGCCGAACTGCATGACCACACTTGCATGACCCCATGTCAGATGGCCCTTCCCCAGACATGCCGACTTTCTGGCTGACCACTGTGGGAGGGGTATCCAGGTTATGCCGACAGAGAGCGTGATTCCGGCATAGGGGGCAATCTGGGCATTTTAAAAAACCGGCATTATTAAGTGGGGAGCGTGGCAACAATTCTGCATGAATCGCGTCATCACCCTGAACACCTTTCCGCCATATGCAGCGGCTGCAGGGGTGAATGAGCTGCCAAGGGGGCGGTGCTGGCGAAGCTGGTGGGTGTAAGCCGGCTAGGGGAGACTTGCCTGATTTTCCGGGTGGCCGGGAGTGCCACTAGATTTTTGGGAGCCTCCCAGATGTTGCGGGAGTTTAGGCAAATAAACCCCACCCCCATTCTGCCACTCCAATCATAATGAGCTACAAGTGCTGGATCCACATACTGTACACATGGGCTCACGTTTTGTGAGCTTACAGAGAATGATTTCATGCAAGCTGCACACCGCAAACTAACAATCAAATCCCTATGCATGCCTTTTACCAGAACTGCGGCAGGGAACCCGGCTACATTTTACTTGTTTAGCGTTCTTGTCCCAAACATGCGCAATATGAAAACCTAAAAAGCAAGAGTAAGTACATTGGGGGTTGTCGCAGCCGTGCGAATGGGTCGGGACTGTGGCTGCACGGCGCCCGCAATGTGCACGCGCGTCATTGCCCAGCGACAGCCATTGCCGGGCAACGGCCAGAAGAAAGAAGAAAGTGATCGCTAGCGCGATCACAAGAAGATTCACAGCGGGGAGGCGTTCTGGGGCGGATTCTCACCGTATTCGGGGAGTGGTGAGTCCAACGCAGGCGTGTCCAGGCGTTTGGAGGGCGGATGTCTGACGTCAATCCCGGGACCTGCATCGCTGGATCGATCGCACGGGGTAAGTAACTCTTACCCTGGTCTTGTTTTACAGGAATCTTTTTTTTGCATAGCAGGGCTGCACAAGTGATCACAGCCCTGCTATGCTAAAATACACTCCCCCATAGGCGGCGTCTAGTTGATCGCACGGGCAGCAAAAAGTTGCTACGTGCGATCAACTCGAATGACCCCATTGTGCTGATAGCCACTGACTGTGGTGTAACGTTGCTCACCAAATCCTACGTTTCTGGCACGAGGGCCAGCGAGCAGGCAATTCCTTTAAATTCGATGAAGCTATTTTTATTTTTTTGTGTGTGTGTGGGCCCAGTGTTCATTCAGGAAATCAGAGTCCTGTGCTGGACAGGCTGTAGTTGTAGGCCAGTATGACAGAGGGACATGTTGATGCTTTCTCTGTTATAGTGTCACCAGCTCAGACTGTCCTAGCCTAGTGCAGGTGTAGCATCGGCATTGTCCAGGGAACCCCAGGCTCTTCATCATACATCCGGGAGACTCCCAGGTCTTGGGTTGCTCTCCAGGTCCCCGCAAGAGTAGGTAAGTCTCTCACTATCAGCTCACTGCTGATGAAGTCGGCTGTCCAGTGGCTTAATGACACGATTTGTACTGAACCGCCTCGATGTGGCCGTGCCCCACCTTACAGTACAGCAAATCGTGGCTTTGCATAGTAGTGGGCCACAATGATGCAACCGCGGCACCAGACACAGAACCTCCCACTTGGCTGCGACACGCCCCTCCACACCTCCTACCTGGCTAGCCCCTGATGTCAGCATGTATCTGCTCTTCCAGGCCTGGTTTCTTGTTTATTTTTCCATTTATTTCTACTTAACGCTTAATGATGAGAATTGGTGTCTCTACTACATGACGGCATCATACAGTTAAACATATCTTAAGTAGACGCTGGTTTCATAGTATGCTGACTCTGAGTCGCACATGTCTAAACATACGTGCAGCTCAGTATACACACGGAATTGTGATGGGGTTGGGTTTTTTTGGGGACACATCTTACATCACGCTTTTTTTTTTTTTGACCAATCTTTTTTAATTGTGATTTTCTAGGCTATGCAGATTGGGCACAGCAGTAGCGACGCAGGCAGCATGTTTTTGCACGTACGAGCTCACAGCTGATGGCAGATACATGCCACGAAAGCGGCCATGACACACCCGCATTTACTCAATCACTCCCTGCAAGTTCCCCGTTAACACCTACAAATGGTCACTTCCTGTCAATCACTTTTCCATGAAACCCTGATTATAAGCGGGATGGCAGCGGTACCTTGGCACATGCACATTGCGATCGCAGCACATTCGCGGTCTGCTGATAATCTGCCTCGTTGCACACAAACATGAATTAGACACATAGGATGTAATTATGGCAAAAAATGTGCAAAGTTATTAAAAAGGGATGACATCTGAAAAGTCAAATGAATAAACAAAACACACTCCCCATACCATCTACGGACTAATTCAGAGGTGGATGCGGAAGCGCCTGCAGCAGCGTTTATTGGCGGTCGTCCGCCTGCGGCTTAATGCAGATGCTACTTCATAGCCCTTCCCGGGTGTACAGAAGTGCGTATGAGTGTGCAAGGACTGTGATCGCCTGCTTTAAATGTGTTTGTAGATGCTGGAATACCAGTTGGAGCGTCCTTATATGCCACCATAAAAACTTGTACCAGTCAGGGCTGTTTCTAGCCAATTTGGCTCCCAGTGCGAGATTTAAAAATGTGCCCCCTCCCTCCCCCATTGACATAAAAAAAATGTGCCTCCCCTCCTCAATAGATTTAAAATATACAAATGCGCTCCCGGAAAGGGGGCGTGGCCTCGCTAAAATGGACATGGTCTCTCCAAAATGGGCGCGGTCTTGTCTGAAAAGACTACCTTACACTAGAGATGAGCGCCTGAAATTTTTCGGGTTTTGTGTTTTGGTTTTGGGTTCGGTTCCGCGGCCGTGTTTTGGGTTCGAATGCGTTTTGGCAAAACCTCACCGAATTATTTTTGTCGGATTCGGGTGTGTTTTGGATTCGGGTGTTTTTTTCAAAAAACCCTAAAAAACAGCTTAAATCATAGAATTTGGGGGTAATTTTGATCCCAAAGTATTATTAACCTCAAAAAACATAATTTACACTAATTTTCAGCCTATTCTGAACACATCACACCTCACAATATTATTTTTAGTCCTAAAATTTGCACCGAGGTCGCTGTGTGAGTAAGATAAGCGACCCTAGTGGCCGACACAAACACCGGGCCCATCTAGGAGTGGCACTGCAGTGTCACGCAGGATGTCCCTTCCAAAAAACCCTCCCCAAACAGCACATGACGCAAAGAAAAAAAGAGGCGCAATGAGGTAGCTGTGTGAGTAAGATTAGCGACCCTAGTGGCCGACACAAACACCGGGCCCATCTAGGAGTGGCACTGCAGTGTCACGCAGGATGTCCCTTCCAAAAAACCCTCCCCAAACAGCACATGACGCAAAGAAAAAAAGAGGCGCAATGAGGTAGCTGACTGTGTGAGAAAGATAAGCGACCCTAGTGGCCGACACAAACACCGGGCCCATCTAGGAGTGGCACTGCAGTGTCACGCAGGATGGCCCTTCCAAAAAACCCTCCCCAAACAGCACATGACGCAAAGAAAAAAAGAGGCGCAATGAGGTAGCTGACTGTGTGAGTAAGATTAGCGACCCTAGTGGCCGACACAAACACCGGGCACATCTAGGAGTGGCACTGCAGTGTCACGCAGGATGTCCCTTCCAAAAAACCCTCCCCAAACAGCACATGACGCAAAGAAAAAAAGAGGCGCAATGAGGTAGCTGTGTGAGTAAGATTAGCGACCCTAGTGGCCGACACAAACACCGGGCCCATCTAGGAGTGGCACTGCAGTGTCACGCAGGATGTCCCTTCCAAAAAACCCTCCCCAATCAGCACATGATGCAAAGAAAAAGAAAAGAAAAAAGAGGTGCAAGATGGAATTATCCTTGGGCCCTCCCACCCACCCTTATGTTGTATAAACAAAACAGGACATGCACACTTTAACCAACCCATCATTTCAGTGACAGGGTCTGCCACACGACTGTGACTGATATGACGGGTTGGTTTGGACCCCCCCCAAAAAAGAAGCAATTAATCTCTCCTTGCACAAACTGGCTCTACAGAGGCAAGATGTCCACCTCATCTTCACCCTCCGATATATCACCGTGTACATCCCCCTCCTCACAGATTATCAATTCGTCCCCACTGGAATCCACCATCTCAGCTCCCTGTGTACTTTGTGGAGGCAATTGCTGCTGGTCAATGTCTCCGCGGAGGAATTGATTATAATTCATTTTAATGAACATCATCTTCTCCACATTTTCTGGATGTAACCTCGTACGCCGATTGCTGACAAGGTGAGCGGCGGCACTAAACACTCTTTCGGAGTACACACTTGTGGGAGGGCAACTTAGGTAGAATAAAGCCAGTTTGTGCAAGGGCCTCCAAATTGCCTCTTTTTCCTGCCAGTATAAGTACGGACTGTGTGACGTGCCTACTTGGATGCGGTCACTCATATAATCCTCCACCATTCTATCAATGTTGAGAGAATCATATGCAGTGACAGTAGACGACATGTCCGTAATCGTTGTCAGGTCCTTCAGTCCGGACCAGATGTCAGCATCAGCAGTCGCTCCAGACTGCCCTGCATCACCGCCAGCGGGTGGGCTCGGAATTCTGAGCCTTTTCCTCGCACCCCCAGTTGCGGGAGAATGTGAAGGAGGAGATGTTGACAGGTCGCGTTCCGCTTGACTTGACAATTTTGTCACCAGCAGGTCTTTCAACCCCAGCAGACCTGTGTCTGCCGGAAAGAGAGATCCAAGGTAGGCTTTAAATCTAGGATCGAGCACGGTGGCCAAAATGTAGTGCTCTGATTTCAACAGATTGACCACCCGTGAATCCTTGTTAAGCGAATTAAGGGCTGCATCCACAAGTCCCACATGCCTAGCGGAATCGCTCCGTGTTAGCTCCTTCTTCAATGCCTCCAGCTTCTTCTGCAAAAGCCTGATGAGGGGAATGACCTGACTCAGGCTGGCAGTGTCTGAACTGACTTCACGTGTGGCAAGTTCAAAGGGCATCAGAACCTTGCACAACGTTGAAATCATTCTCCACTGCACTTGAGACAGGTGCATTCCACCTACTATATCGTGCTCAATTGTATAGGCTTGAATGGCCTTTTGCTGCTCCTCCAACCTCTGAAGCATATAGAGGGTTGAATTCCACCTCGTTACCACTTCTTGCTTCAGATGATGGCAGGGCAGGTTCAGTAGTTTTTGGTGGTGCTCCAGTTTTCTGTACGTGGTGCCTGTACGCCGAAAGTGTCCCGCAATTCTTCTGGCCACCGACAGCATCTCTTGCACGCCCCTGTCGTTTTTTAAAAAATTCTGCACCACCAAATTCAAGGTATGTGCAAAACATGGGACGTGCTGGAATTGGCCCAGATTTAATGCACACACAATATTGCTGGCGTTGTCCGATGCCACAAATCCACAGGAGAGTCCAATTGGGGTAAGCCATTCCGCGATGATCTTCCTCAGTTGCCGTAAGAGGTTTTCAGCTGTGTGCGTATTCTGGAAAGCGGTGATACAAAGCGTAGCCTGCCTAGGAAAGAGTTGGCGTTTGCGAGATGCTGCTACTGGTGCCGCCGCTGCTGTTCTTGCGGCGGGAGTCCATACATCTACCCAGTGGGCTGTCACAGTCATATAGTCCTGACCCTGCCCTGCTCCACTTGTCCACATGTCCGTGGTTAAGTGGACATTGGGTACAGCTGCATTTTTTAGGACACTGGTGACTCTTTTTCTGAGGTCTGTGTACATTTTCGGTATCGCCTGCCTAGAGAAATGGAACCTAGATGGTATTTGGTACCGGGGACACAGTACCTCCAACAAGTCTCTAGTTGGCTCTGCAGTAATGATGGATACCGGAACCACGTTTCTCACCACCCAGGATGCCAAGGCCTCAGTTATCCGCTTTGCAGTAGGATGACTGCTGTGATATTTCATCTTCCTCGCAAAGGACTGTTGAACAGTCAATTGCTTACTGGAAGTAGTACAAGTGGGCTTACGACTTCCCCTCTGGGATGACCATCGACTCCCAGCGGCAACAACAGCAGCGCCAGCAGCAGTAGGCGTTACACGCAAGGATGCATCGGAGGAATCCCAGGCAGGAGAGGACTCGTCAGACTTGCCAGTGACATGGCCTGCAGGACTATTGGCATTCCTGGGGAAGGAGGAAATTGACACTGAGGGAGTTGGTGGGGTGGTTTGCGTGAGCTTGGTTACAAGAGGAAGGGATTTACTGGTCAGTGGACTGCTTCCGCTGTCACCCAAAGTTTTTGAACTTGTCACTGACTTATTATGAATGCGCTGCAGGTGACGTATAAGGGAGGATGTTCCGAGGTGGTTAACGTCCTTACCCCTACTTATTACAGCTTGACAAAGGGAACACACGGCTTGACACCTGTTGTCCGCATTTCTGGTGAAATACCTCCACACCGAAGAGCTGATTTTTTTGGTATTTTCACCTGGCATGTCAACGGCCATATTCCTCCCACGGACAACAGGTGTCTCCCCGGGTGCCTGACTTAAACAAACCACCTCACCATCAGAATCCTCCTGGTCAATTTCCTCCCCAGCGCCAGCAACACCCATATCCTCCTCATCCTGGTGTACTTCAACACTGACATCTTCAATCTGACTATCAGGAACTGGACTGCGGGTGCTCCTTCCAGCACTTGCAGGGGGCGTGCAAATGGTGGAAGGCGCATGCTCTTCACCTCCAGTGTTGGGAAGGTCAGGCATCGCAACCGACACAATTGGACTCTCCTTGTGGATTTGGGATTTCGAAGAACGCACAGTTCTTTGCGGTGCTTTTGCCAGCTTGAGTCTTTTCAGTTTTCTAGCGAGAGGCTGAGTGCTTCCATCCTCATGTGAAGCTGAACCACTAGCCATGAACATAGGCCAGGGCCTCAGCCGTTCCTTGCCACTCCGTGTGGTAAATGGCATATTGGCAAGTTTACGCTTCTCCTCCGACAATTTTATTTTAGGTTTTGGAGTCCTTTTTTTTCTGATATTTGGTGTTTTGGATTTGACATGCTCTGTACTATGACATTGGGCATCGGCCTTGGCAGACGACGTTGCTGGCATTTCATCGTCTCGGCCATGACTAGTGGCAGCAGCTTCAGCACGAGGTGGAAGTGGATCTTGATCTTTCCCTAATTTTGGAACCTCAACTTTTTTGTTCTCCATATTTTATAGGCAGAACTAAAAGGCACCTCAGGTAAACAATGGAGATGGATGGATTGGATACTAGTATTGGATACCTGCCGACTGCCGACACAGAGGTAGCCACAGCCGTGAACTACCGCACTGTACACTGGTTGATAAAGAGATAGTAGTATACTCGTAACAACTAGTATGACACTATGACGACGGTATAAAGAATGAAAAAAAAACCACGGTTAGGTGGTATATATTATAATAATAATACAATTATGGATGGACGGACTGCCTGCCGACTGCCGACACAGAGGTAGCCACAGCCGTGAACTACCGCACTGTACACTGGTTGATAAAGAGATAGTAGTATACTCGTAACAACTAGTATGACACTATGACGACGGTATAAAGAATGAAAAAAAAACCACGGTTAGGTGGTATATATTATAATAATAATACAATTATGGATGGACGGACTGCCTGCCGACTGCCGACACAGAGGTAGCCACAGCCGTGAACTACCGCACTGTACACTGGTTGATAAAGAGATAGTAGTATACTCGTAACAACTAGTATGACACTATGACGACGGTATAAAGAATGAAAAAAAAACCACGGTTAGGTGGTATATATTATAATAATAATACAATTATGGATGGACGGACTGCCTGCCGACTGCCGACACAGAGGTAGCCACAGCCGTGAACTACCGCACTGTACACTGGTTGATAAAGAGATAGTAGTATACTCGTAACAACTAGTATGACACTATGACGACGGTATAAAGAATGAAAAAAAAACCACGGTTAGGTGGTATATATTATAATAATAATACAATTATGGATGGACGGACTGCCTGCCGACTGCCGACACAGAGGTAGCCACAGCCGTGAACTACCGCACTGTACACTGGTTGATAAAGAGATAGTAGTATACTCGTAACAACTAGTATGACACTATGACGACGGTATAAAGAATGAAAAAAAAACCACGGTTAGGTGGTATATATTATAATAATAATACAATTATGGATGGACGGACTGCCTGCCGACTGCCGACACAGAGGTAGCCACAGCCGTGAACTACCGCACTGTACACTGGTTGATAAAGAGATAGTAGTATACTCGTAACAACTAGTATGACACTATGACGACGGTATAAAGAATGAAAAAAAAACCACGGTTAGGTGGTATATATTATAATAATAATACAATTATGGATGGACGGACTGCCTGCCGACTGCCGACACAGAGGTAGCCACAGCCGTGAACTACCGCACTGTACACTGGTTGATAAAGAGATAGTAGTATACTCGTAACAACTAGTATGACACTATGACGACGGTATAAAGAATGAAAAAAAAACCACGGTTAGGTGGTATATATTATAATAATAATACAATTATGGATGGACGGACTGCCTGCCGACTGCCGACACAGAGGTAGCCACAGCCGTGAACTACCGCACTGTACACTGGTTGATAAAGAGATAGTAGTATACTCGTAACAACTAGTATGACACTATGACGACGGTATAAAGAAAGAAAAAAAAATACCACGGTTAGGTGGTATATATTGTAATACAATTATGGATGGACGGACTGCCTGCCGAGTTCCGACTGCCGACACAGAGGTAGCCACAGCCGTGAACTACCGCACTGTACTGTGTCTGCTGCTAATATAGACTGGTTGATAAAGAGATAGTATACAATACATACAACAATATACTACTATACTGGTGGTCAGGCACTGGTCACCACTAGTCACACTGGCAGTGGCACTCCTGCAGCAAAAGTGTGCACTGTTTAA
This sequence comes from Pseudophryne corroboree, assembly GCF_028390025.1. Taxonomy (NCBI): domain Eukaryota; kingdom Metazoa; phylum Chordata; class Amphibia; order Anura; family Myobatrachidae; genus Pseudophryne; species Pseudophryne corroboree. Next base: position 42,729,845 of record NC_086444.1, on the reverse strand, counting down.
TTTTAAATTAATATAATATTATGTACTCCTGGGGGCTCCTGCTATAACAACCTGCAGTGCTCCCCAGTCTCCCCCACAATTATTATAAGCTTTGCCTTTTATACATTGATGTGCAGCACACTGGGCTGAGCTGAGTGCACACAGACTGAGTCACACTGTGTGACTGGCTGCTGCTGTGTATCGTTTTTTTTCAGGCAGAGAACGGATATAGCAGAGAACGGATATATTAAAATAAATAAAAGTTAACTAACAACAACTGCACTGGTCACTGTGGTAAACTCTGTCTGACTCTGCACAATCTCTCTCTCTCTTCTAATCTAATTTCTAATGGAGAGGACGCCAGCCACGTCCTCTCCCTATCAATCTCAATGCACGTGTGAAAATGGCGGCGACGCGCGGCTCCTTATATAGAATCCGAGTCTCGCGAGAATCCGACAGCGTCATGATGACGTTCGGGCGCGCTCGGGTTAACCGAGCAAGGCGGGAGGATCCGAGTCTGCTCGGACCCGTGAAAAAAACATGAAGTTCGTGCGGGTTCGGTTTCAGAGAAACCGAACCCGCTCATCTCTACCTTACACCCCAGTTTTTGACCCTGCACCAACAGATCACGTCCACCACAGTGGAAAAAAATAAAATTTACTTTTAAATTACCTGCTCATTGCCAAGGGTTTCACACGCTGGGTGTCATGCTGGTTGCCAGGGGTTTCATGCTCTGGGATCCATGCTGGTTGCCAGGGGTTTCATGCTCTGGGATCCATGCTGGTTGCCAGGGGTTTCATGCTCTGGGATCCATGCTGGTTGCCAGGGGTTTCATGCTCTGGGATCCATGCTGGTTGCCAGGGGTTTCATGCTCTGGGACGGGTGTCGTGATCATTGCCAAGGCTGTGTAATGCTAGTTGCCAGGGCTGTGTAGTGCTCGTGGTCAGGGGTGTGTACATCGCCCGCCAGTCCGCATCTCTCGCCTCCTCCTCCTGCCCGCCAGTTGCTCCTGGCGCTCCACCTCCTCCCCATCATTAGTACTCTGCTCGGGGGCAGAGTTTCGTGAAATGACACGTTGCATCGTGATGTCACGACACAAACACGTCATAGTGTGACTCTCCCCCCCCCCCCGCTCCCTGAGTGGAGCACTAATGACGGGGAGGAGGGGGAGCACCAGGAGCCACCAAAAGTACCGCAAGAAACGGCGGTGCATTTTCTCTGTCTGACCACGGCCTCCTGTGCGTCTCTGTGTATGTAGCCATGGCCTCCTATGTCTGCAGCTGTGCGTCTCTGTGTATGTGGCCATGGCCTCCTATGTCTGCAGCTGTGCGTCTTTGTGTATGTAGCCATGGCCTCCTATGTCTGCAGCTGTGCGTCTCTATGTATGTAGCCATGGCCTCCTATGTCTGCAGCTCTCATCAGGCCCTCAATAAGCTAATGATAATAGAAGGATTTTCGTCATAGAAGCAATAGAGACAGCGAGAAAACAATCTGCATCATGAGCTCCTGACTTACAAAGGTTCCTAAAATAACAACTGACAGAGAATTAGACGATGGCTGTAATTCCAGTGTCTGCATCTCTGCCTTCCAGTCACCAGCCGCATCACAATGAGCTACTGTTTGCAGTCACTTTGTCCACTTCTGTCAGCATTCGGTGTGAGCTGCACAGAGAGCCGGCCACAGTCCCCACGTTCCTAGGAGCTTCTGCTGCTCCGAAGCTGAGGGAGGTTCTCTGCCTGCCAGTAGACAGTATATTACAGCAATCAGTGAATAACAGTATCACACTTACAGCAATTTGTAAGAATTAATCCCCAGCACTAGAGTAGCTCAGCTGTTCACCACCAGTAGGCAGGCCTCGGGGGTGTCATTAACTCCTAATTATTGTCATGTATTAACCATTAAACAAATTTAGGAGGAAACCTGTTCTTTTTTTTTTTTTGCAAGCGTTGTTAAAGCAGAATGTAAGTTGGTAAAAGCAGGGCTCCTAAGTGGCCGGTATAGGCCGACGCATAGACATAACTGGAGAGACGCAGGGCACCCATATTTATGTTGCACTGATGTGTCATTGTATTACGCGCACAATGTCATGTTTTTTCTTTTATATCAGTATGCAATACCCAGAAATATTTCTAAAGACTGTGGCAGAATATTGCACATGCACAGCTTTCATTGTGGACACTGCTGTGCGGCATATTTTTCATTGATGCCACAGATGTGTGGCATCTTATCAATTGGGGCACTGCTGTGTGGCATATTATGAATTGGGGGCACCATATGTGGCATATTATAAATTGGTGGCACAGATGTGTGGCATATTATTAATTAGAGACACAGATGTGTGTTATATTATGAATTAGGGCACCAGTATGTGGCATCTTATGAATTGGGGCACCGCTGTGTGGCATATTATGAATTGGGGCACCAGTATGTGGCATCTTATGAATTGGGGCACTGCTGTGTGGCATATTTTGAAATGGGCACTGTCTTGTGATATATTATGAATTGAGGTCACTGCTATATGGCATATTATAAGTTGTAGGCACTACTATGTGGCATATTACTGTATGAATTTGGGACACAGATGTATGGTATATTATGAATTGGGGGCATACATGTGGCATATTATGAATTATGGACACAGTCTTGTGGCATATTATGAATTGGCAGCACTGCTATGTGGAATATTAATGTCATTATTTTTTTTTTATTATCAGTAAGCAATACCCAGAAATATTTCCAAAGACAATTGCAGAATATTGCACAAACACAGATTTAATTGAGGACACTGCTTTGTGGCATAATTTTAATTTGGGGCACAAATGTGTGGCATATTATGAATTGAGGGCACTGATGTGTGGTATGGTATGAATTGGGCCACTGGCTTTTGGCATAGTATGATCCAGGGGCACTGCTATGTGTCATATTATAAGTTGTGGGCACTACTATGTGGCATATTATGAATTGGGGGCACTATTGTGTGGTATGTTATGAATTAGGTCACTGGCTTTTGGCATAGTATGATCCGGGAGCACTGCTATGTGGCATATTATAAGTTGTGGGCACTACTATGTGGCATATTATGAATTGGGGGCACTATTGTGTGGTATGTTATGAATTGGGTCACTGGCTTTTGGCATAGTATGATCCGGGGGCACTGCTATGTGGCATATTATAAGTTGTGGGCACTACTATGTGGCATATTATGAATTGGGGGCACTATTGTGTGGTATATTATGAATTGGGTCACTGGCTTTTGGCATAGTATGATACGGGGGCACTGCTATGTGGCATATTATAAGTTGTGGTCACTACTATGTGGCATATTATGAATTTGGGGCACAGATATTCAGCATATTGTAAATTTGGGGCACTGCCTTTTGGCATATTATACATCTCATCACAGTGATTAAAATTAACATCTAAAATCATTAAAATATGTTTTTTTCAAGATATTTTTAGTTGGAGTGTTTCTTAAAATAAGATTTACTCAGCAAAGAACCCGTACCTAACTGCTGGGAGGATAACTGTGAGAAAAAAAATCTATATTTTGCCCTCAAAGTCAATTTCTTAATATGACCATCCAAGAACAAAGTTTGGACGCTGCAGTATTAGCGCTCTTAAAAACATTCAGAGATGTCTGTGAGGACATAACAGGAGATTATCAGAATTGAAGATGTTTGAGATTACAGGAAAGTGTGAGATAAAAATCTGAGGCAGGTCAGGCAGCAGTAGGAACAGGGCACAGTCAGGTGGACGCGGCAGTGAGGAGACACAGGTCGCCAGTGTACCGTTGGACATGCCAGTGCTGTAACTAGGGGTGGGGGGGGGGGGGTGACTTGCTCTGGTTGCAAGGCCGAAGGGGCAGCACCTTCACTTCTCTGGTGGCAGCTTTTGTGGCTCATCCTGCAGCCTATAGATCCTCCTCTTCTTTGGTATCATGATGTCACATGCACTTTGGGCGGGGCGTTCTGCAACCAGCCCTCATTGGAGCCCTATTTCTATTTTGCTGTAAATGATGAATCATTCTGGTCGTCCCCCGGATGCCTTATATACTGAGTTCTGCAGGATATTTTTTTGGCCCCCTCTCAACAAAACTAAATGTAAATAAATTGTGTGGCCAGTGCTTAGACTAAATTTGTGTTATAGTTTTCAAGATCACCTTGTGTACTGGAGAACATGCGGAGTCTAATGACACTATTTTTTAGCCAGTGACTTCTACAGAACAGTAGCATTTACACTACCTGCCCTTGCATATGATATCAGTGCTGGAACAGTATATACTGTATAATGCTGGAAGAGGCAGGCTTCCATAATGAGAGCTGCAGAGATCGGGGCTTATTTTATAATGTGATGCATAATTATGCTATAGCTTATATCAGCCAATCAAATTCCAACTGACAATTCTATTGTTCCGTCTCGACAATTAAAGCAAACATCTCATTGGTTGCTGCGGGCTACAGCACGATTATGCTGCTGTTTAATAGACCCGTCACCGAGTCCAGTATAGTGAAGGGATTCACACATCTGGTGAACCTGACAACCTGCATAAGATATTAATTACGGGTCTAAATTAATGACAGCTTGGTTACTCTTCATGCAGCTACACCGCTGACAGACGGAAGGGTTAATACATTGCTTTTAAAGATAAATGAAGACCTTCCCACAAACACGTAAGTCACCGGCCTCTACGCACGCTGCAGTGTAAACACCCCCCCATAGCTATATAGTGTTTAAATCTGTCAGGGCCGCGGGATATTGCCTCCTTAAGTGGACTCTACTGTATTACAAGCTTCTGTGGTAATACTGACCTGAATGTACTGTATCTCCATTTTATGTACTTAAATATTCATAAGGAGCTTTGCAACATTAATATCTTAGATGGCTTACAAGAACACTTAAATAATATGTCCTGCTTCCCTCTCACCAAAAAAAAAAAAAAAGGCCCAGCCATTTCCAATTTGTGTAATGCATTGGGCCATTTTAATAATTGTTCAGGGATTTAAAGCAAGGGTTCCGCTGTTTAGTAGCAGAGTGTAATTATTATCTCATCCGCTCTTATCTTGTGTTAATCCTGCTTGTTTTAAATGCAGAAATTGAAAGATTAGTTAAGAAGAGCACTGGGGAGAAGTAACACATAATGTCTTCAACCCGGAGTCTTAATTGTAAACAGAAATCCACGCTCCGTACAAGTCATTGAGCTCCGGGAAGTGTGGCTGCGCCCTAAACGCCTTAATTAAGCGCATAAGTAAATAAATATACTGCAGGTCCCCAGACTGCGTTGTCAGGCTTGACATAAGTGGGTACACGCTGTAATGATTCGGCGATATCATGACTTACCGATACGATGTTTCGATGCGTGGTATCCATGTGCCCACTACACAGTCCGCTGTACGATGAAGATATATCGAATCGTACGTGGCATTGCCCCATCTGATAAGCAGCACATAAGATGGGAAGATGCGGCCACACAATTCATGAAACGATGAAGTATGTATACACACTACACAACGGTCGTGCAGAGTGCTCGCAGGTGCCATGATCACATCACACCGTGTAGTGTGTACCCAGCATTAGCCGCCATCCTGATCACCCAACGCCTGCCAAACCCTGCCCTGCCACTCTCTGCCGCAGCACCACGTAAGCTGACACTCCAGCAGGCCCTGAGCTGCCTTTTATGCAAATAGGAGACATTTACATTGCAGAATATGCCGCCTAATCCCCCTCTCTGCATAACCGGTCAGTGGCATTAAGTGATTCAGAGCGGGCAGTAACTGCGGGATCAGGAATCAATCAGCAGGATTCCTGTCTGTAAAGCTGACACTCGTCAGGTTTCGCTGTTAATGCTACGAAGGTCATTTTTGAGCTGCATAAACGCAGACCTGCATACTCGTATATATTAGTGCAAGTGCATCTACTGTATTTGGCTGCTAGTAAATACCTACCAAGTTATGCGTCCATTCAAAACAGCGTGGTGCATTCTGCTGCCTGATAACTAGAAATAAACTATCATGGAATTAAAACCATTTCTGCATGCTGCATATTTGTGATGGTTGCTAAAAACTTTTTTATATATAGAAAAGAAGAAAATATAATGAGAAGCACTAATAAAAATAACTGGACTAAACTAGATGTCCCCTGCTCTACCTACTTTCTCTCTTTCCTCCTCTTTTCTCTCTTTCCTCCTCTTTCCTCCCCGCCATTTTTCATTTATTAATCTCCCTACCCCTCTTACTCCATCTCTCCCTCCCCCTCATCTGACTATTTCTCCTATCAGCACTTGATTTTATTGCATAGATTATCCATAGCGTTGCCTTTATTTCTTTTCATCTTTACTATTGTACTTTATTGAACGCCCTCACTTTTTCTCAACTACAGAATGCTATTGCTTTCTGTGTGTGTCCTGTGCATCCCTGCGTGCCTTTTCATTTCATCTATGCTGTCATCTATGCTGTCATACTTATGTGGTTGTGGATAATGCTGTGATGTTGGGTGACTACCAGGAGCGTCTGTGATGTCATCATGATGTGGTGTGTGATGAGTAAGTATGGGAAATAACAGAAGTGTTTGGAGACTGTATATGTGAGTTATGCTGGAATTCTCTGAAAGTGACATCACTGACACTGGTGGGAGGGGCCAGAGTTCAGACCAACTGTCATCACATTCCAAGGCGATGACATCATTTTTGTCACTACTTAGCTTTATAGAGAGAGAGATTCTAAAATATGTTTATTTATTTATTATTACCAGTTATTTACATAGCGCACACATATTCCGCAGTGCTTTACTGAGAATATTTGTCCATTCACATCGGTCCCTACCCCAGTGGAGCTTACAATCTATATTCCCTACCACATGTACACACAGACACATTCACGCTAGGGTTAATTTTGTTGGGAGACAATTAACCTACCAGTATATTTTTGGAGTGTGGGAGGAAACCGGAGTACCAGGAGGAAACCCACGCAAGTACAGGGAGAATATACAAACTCCACACAGTGGAAAATATACTCAGAAAACTACTGAGTACAATATTAACTAATAAATGAAAGGGGAAAAATTTTAGTATGCAAAATTGCTTGAGTAGCAACAGTAGTATCCAATTGACCATATTAGCACTAATTATAACAGTACCACTTTTGTCTTTTACATATACAGTAGGAGGACATTTACTAAGCAGTGATAAGAGCAGAGAAGTGAGCCAGTAGAGAAGTGCCCATGGCAACCAATCAGCACTGAAGTAACATCTATAATTTGCATACTATAACATTATACAGAGCTGCTGATTGGTTGAAGTGGCCCCCACTTCTCCACTGGCTCACTTCTCCACTCTTATCACTGCTTAGTAAATGTCCCCCATAGTCCATTAAGTTCCTTGGGTACTACTGTAGCTGTGGTCCCCATCTACCAAAAGCATCTAATTTTTCCCCCAGAATTCCCATCTGCCAGTTTAAACATGGAAAGACAATTTGGAGAACCTGCTCTGTGAGTGCCCACACAGGACAAACCGCAAGATTGCCAAAACTCCGCCAATCAAAGTCAATGAAATTGCTACACTCTGATTTCTCAACAGATAAAGCGGCCTATTTATCAAATAATATTGCGGGATATCCCCCTGAAAACACCTGTTTTCAAGTAGTACCCACAAATATTACGTATCCAATGAAAGTATCTACGATCCCACATTTTCATCGCCAAAAGGAGTACATACGGTATACGTTTTTATTGGGCTGCTTCAATACCGAATTTACCAGGCTCCAGAATACAAAGTGTTCACTACTGTAGCCTATGGGATACTTACCGCAGATTCCTGCAGATTTCCCCAGCGATGTCCGCTTGCACATGATTCAACGATGCGCATCGGCACATGCGCCTTATCGGCTCGGGAGGCGGAAGCAGGTAGTAAAGTGATCGCATATGCTCTCTTCGTAACCCCTGTCCCGGCGACTCGGGAATGATACACTCCTGCTTATAAAGATTCCTTATTGCCGCAATTTACAGCGACAAGGAATCTTTAATATTGTGGGCTGTCCGCAAAAATGTATTAAATACCCCTTACAATGGGGGTCATTCCGAGTCGATCGCTAGCTGAAAATGTTTGCTGCGCAGCGATGATGCAAAATAATGGCACTTCTGTGCATGCGTATGCGGCGCAATGGCCGATGTAGTTTCACACAAGGGCTAGCGAAGCTTTTCAGTCGCACTGCTGGCCGCAAAGTGATTGACATGAAGTGGGCGTTTCTGGGTGTCAACTGACCTTTTTTCAGGGAGTGTTCGAAAAAACGCAGGCGTGCCAGGAAACGCAGGAGTGGCTGGGTGAACGCAGGGCGTGTTTGTGACGTCAAATCCGGAACTGAACAGTCTGAAGTGATCGCAAGCGCTGAGTAGGTTTTGAGCTACTCTGAAACTGCACAAAAATATTTTGTAGCCGCTCTGCGATCCTTTCGTTCACACTTCTACTAAGCTAAAATACACTCCCAGTGGGCTGCGGCTTAGCGTTTGCACGGCTGCTAAAAACAGCTAGCGAGCGATCAACTCGGAATGACCCCCATTGTCTTATTGGGTTTTTTCTTAAGCTGTAAAAAATGAGAAGTTTAAAAGCCCGAGTGATTGTTAACTAGTCCTCTGCACTTTTACTGTATGATGTGAATGTTTAATGAATGTGCTGTTTTAAATCGCTAGACACTAATTACACAGCTGGTTAAACCGGTAATGGACAGAAATATTGTTTCTAATTTCCTCTTGTAACTCACTTGCTCCTCTCAGAAATTAATGAGGTTAAAAAACAAAACGTATTTACAATTCATGTGTTTTTTTTATGTTGCAATTGTCGTATGTACAGACCATGTTGTACACGCTCTATAATATATATCGCCAGCCGAACGCACATTGACTCCCCTGGACGCATTAATTGCTGATCTTCTTCCGTGAGGTATAGGTGTTTTATACCAGGACGTCTCTACCTGTATTCAATCAGAGCATTGGAGTGTTTCCAAAGTGTAACAGTCCCTACGACAAAAGAAGCGCAGTTGGTGTAATGGTTAGCATTACTGCCTCACAGCATTGAGGTCGTGAGTTCGATTCACACCACGGCCAGAACTGTGTGGAGTTTGTATGTTGTGCCTGTGCTTGCATGGGTTTAGTCCGGGTGCTCCGGTTTGCTCCAACAATCCAAATACTGGTACAGTAGGTTAATTGGCTCCCAACAAATATTAATCCTAGTGTGAGTGTATTAGTGTGCAATGGATAGGGAATTGTAAGCTCCACTGGGGCAGGGACTGATGTGACTGACTGAAATATTCTCTGCATCGGAATATGTGTGCACTATATAAATAACTGGTAATAAATAAATAATAAAAAGATGGGACATGTGCAAAGCTGAATACAAGTCACTTTTCAGAACGTCTTGAACAGAAACGGATTATAGGAGGGGCGACAGGGGCTGTCGCCAGGGCCTCCACACAATTGACTACTGGCACTGCTATTGTGTCACCCAGGTAAGTGCCCTGCCTTAGCCGTGCCTGCTGACTGTGTGGCACTATCCTGTGGTGTTCCCACTACAGTACAGGCCCATGCCTAGCAACGCAGCACTGCATAGGTTAACTATCCCCTAACTTTTAGTGATGTCAGCAGGAGCTGACATGGGGGGCACTAGGACCCAGGGGAGTCAAGTCTAGAACCAGAGGAGCCCAACTGTCACAGCCAGAGAGCTGGGAGAAAAGTACCCTGCGATTGGCTGACCCCATGACCTTTACAGAGCGGGAAGCTGAGGAGGCAGGGTTACTGCTCTGAGGAGACTGTGTGAGGCTAGAGTGTGGAGAGTTGTCGTCCAGAGAGCCCTAAAAGGGGTGACCAGCGGCGAAAGGAGAGCGGTCGCAAGTGGAGCCGTTTGCGCCCGACAACTGAGTGAGACGCTAGGGAAGGAAGCGTCACAGCTGCTGAGAGAGAAGTGCTGACAGGAATCATATCAGCGTGCGAGCCGCAAGTGAAGCAGCATGGAGTCTCTGTCATCACAGCTGGGAAGCACTGAAGAGGCTGCCTGACAGTGAGAGGATGGAGTGCAGCTGCGGGGAACAGTGAGTAACCTTGCCCCTTCACATTGTGTCTGTAACAGTGCCTCAGCACAGCCAGCCATACCTCAGTGACAGTGCCTCAGCACAGCCAGCCATACCTCAGTGACAGTGCCTCAGCACAGCCAGCCATACCCTAGTGACAGCCAGAACCCCTTTTTGTGTCATTCTCCAGTCAGCCCTGTTTAAGTCTGTCAGCACAGCCTAAGACCCCTGTCATAGCCCTCTGCTGTACCACCGGCACACTTGTCTCCATCACGTCCTGAAAATCCACTTGAATCACTTTAGCCACCGGGCAATGCTTGAACAGCTGAATAGGAAAACTGTGTGGGTTCAAGACACGGACTGGAACTCTTCCATGTTCCACCTTTGCCAAGGTCCTCGCCACCAATTTGATGCTTTTAATCTACGCAAGGTCACCCGGGGACAGCGACAGTGTTGTGTTCAAGGAATGAGAAAAAAAGGTTACTGCCTATTAGGAGTTACCTTAAAGAAGGTGATATTAGTTAGCACTAGTACCGACAGAACCAGCCCGTGCGAACAGTATTGATCCCCCCCTTACCCTAAATAGTGAGTGGCTATCTGACAGAATTGCATCCAGTTATTTTAGTCCGTATTTACCTCAGGATTTATACTGAAAGCCTTCCTATAAGATATCTGAGATAATATACAAAACTCAGTTACTAGTCACTGCCGGAGTGAGGCTTTAAACGACGAGATCCCGAGGCGAGGGACCGACCCTCGGGAGGAACCTCGCCAATAGGTCCATCAACGCAGGAATGGTGGCCTCGATATGTTGGAAAGTGCCCTCACTTGAAGATTTGGGTCAACGGAGTCGAAATACCAGCTCTTCTAGATACTGGGTCTCAAGTGACTACGATTCAACTTGCAGAGTTTCAACGGCATTGGGATGAAAGCGAGATTGTGACGCCACCAAACACATGGCACCAGCTATTGGCTAGCAACGGAGAGCAGATAAAGTTCTGTGGCTACTGGGAGGCCAACTTAATGATCGGCAAGGCTAGCCTAAAGCAGCAAGGGTGTCTGGTGACCACAGCGAATAGTGGACACCTACCTCCCATCATACTCGGGATGAATGTCCTAAAGAATTGTCCCGATGAGTTGGTGGAGGCTCTCCGGTTCGAGATGCGATCTGCAGCCCCGCAGGAACGGAAGACGTTGCAGCAGACAGTACGGCTGCTTGAGGGTCAGAAGAGGTTCGTTAATGCCAGGGGAGAAGTGGGCAAGGCCAGAGTAGCTGATCATCGACCTGTAATTCTCCTACCCAATTCTGAACATGTCGTGTGGTGCAAGGCAATGATCGGCCCAGGTGGGCAGGACTACGAGGCAATGATCGAATCCTGCGATACTGATGGACAACAACAATTTGCGGTGGCGAGGACCTTGGCAAAGGTGGAACATGGAAGAGTTCCAGTCCGTGTCTTGAACCCACACAGTTTTCCTATTCAGCTGTGGCTAAAGTGATTCAAGTGGATTTTCAGGACGTGATGGAGACAAGTGTGCCGGTGGTACAGCAGAGGGCTATGACAGGGGTCTTAGGCTGTGCTGACAGACTTAAACAGGGCTGACTGGAGAATGACACAAAAAGGGGTTCTGGCTGTCACTAGGGTATGGCTGGCTGTGCTGAGGCACTGTCACTGAGGTATGGCTGGCTGTGCTGAGGCACTGTTACTGAGGTATGGCTGGCTGTGCTGAGGCACTGTTACAGACACAATGTGAAGGGGCAAGGTTACTCACTGTTCCCCGCAGCTGCACTCCATCCTCTCACTGTCAGGCAGCCTCTTCAGTGCTTCCCAGCTGTGATGACAGAGACTCCATGCTGCTTCACTTGCGGCTCGCACGCTGATATGATTCCTGTCAGCACTTCTCTCTCAGCAGCTGTGACGCTTCCTTCCCTAGCGTCTCACTCAGTTGTCGGGCGCAAACGGCTCCACTTGCGACCGCTCTCCTTTCGCCGCTGGTCACCCCTTTTAGGGCTCTCTGGACGACAACTCTCCACACTGCAGCCTCACACAGTCTCCTCAGAGCAGTAACCCTGCCTCCTCAGCTTCCCGCTCTGTAAAGGCCATGGGGTCAGCCAAACGCAGGGTACTTTTCTCCCAGCTCTCTGGCTGTGACAGTTGGGCTCCTCTGGTTCTAGACTTGACTCCCCTGGGTCCTAGTGCCCCCCATGTCAGCTCCTGCTGACATCACTAAAAGTTAGGGGATAGTTAACCTATGCAGTGCTGCGTTGCTAGGCATGGGCCTGTACTGTAGTGGGAACACCACAGGATAGTGCCACAACTGCCTCAATCTGCCTCCTGGACCATGACGCTGCCTCTCTGTCTCCTCTCAGAGTCCCCAGCGGACTTAGGGAAGTGCCGTCAGTGGGACTTCAGACGCGCAGTCCCCTCCCAGCCTCCTCATGGTTGCCATCAATGGCGAAACTGTGAGTGGCCATCTATGGTCACCAACTATGCTATGGGAGACCATCGATGGTTTCACTTATTGATGGTCATTCCTGTTATTTCAGTGAATTTCAGCCAATCAAAGCCCAGGGGCGGGGCTCCATGCGCGTCGGGGGTGGAGCTGTGCTCCAATCTCCAACACCTTGCAAAAAAAAATTAATAAAAAAAAAGATTTGTTTATGCTGTGCCATCGCTGGAGGGAAAACGTCTGGTTCTCTCCCATCAATGGCAAAAGCATTCGACATTGGCCATAAACCATTGATGATTAGGAATCATTGGTGGTCAATGGCCATCCCTACCTCAGACTCCCCCAAGCTGCCACCAGGCCACATATGGGCTGGACCTTCTCCACGCAGTGCGGCTCCGTTCCCTCACACTGGCGCCTCCTCCCCCTGGCAGTAGACCTGGCCCGCACAGCTACTGTATGCTCTCCAGCAATCCCTCAGCAATGGTCAGTGTGTCCCTTGGTAACAATCAGTGAGTCACCTTTTTATAAAATCTCTGGGGTCTTGGATGTCTCCTGCCTCCGCTGTTGTTTTCCTAACAGCCCCCCCCCCATATATATTTATATATATATATATATATATATATATTGGGGCAGTACGGGTGGTGTAATGGTTAGCATCACTGCCTCACAGCACTGAGGTGTCATGGGTTTGATTTCCACCATGGCCCTAACTGTGTGGAGTTTGTATATTCTCCCTGTACTTGCGTGGGTTTCCTCCGGGTACTCCGGTTTTCTCCCACAAGCCAAAAATATACTGGTAGGTTAACTGGATCCCAACAAAATTAACCCTAGCGTGAATTTGTGTACGTGTACATGTGATAGGGAATATAGATTGTAAGCTCCACTGGGGCAGGGACTGATGTGAATGGGTAAATATTCTCTGTAAAGCGCTGCGGAATATGTGTGTGCTATATAAATAACTGGTAATAAATTATGTACATATATATTGTGACAAGAACACTGGAATAGTGTTTGAGGGCAGGTATGTTTGTCCCAGGTTCTTGTCTTACATGTATTAGAAAAATTAAAACTTCTAAGAAAATGTTTTGTTTTGTCAGAACCTTTTCAGTTTGTTGGAAAAGCTGGATAAGGGCCCTGAAAGAGAGATGGGGCAAGTTCCAGACATTGGGCCCAGTTCGGGTCTTTGGCCTCACAGAAGGCTAATCAGGCTTTCAGCTGTGTAAGAGTGTTATAGAGCTGGCGGCATGATTAGTGTGTGGAGATTGCCTGGGGAGAGACTGCAGAATCTCTGTGAGAGGAGCTTCCTTATACAAGTGAGCTATACAGTGTTTACTGGAGAACTCTGTGTTTTTGTTTAGTGATAGTTAGGAACGTCTTGTGTTTAGTTAGTGCCAGACAGGCAAGGTATTTTCTTTTGGTGTTTGTTTTATTTTCGGTTTAATAAAACTGGCTGTGGCCAGTTACACCCCAAACTGGACTTGTGTGATTCCTCAGCTGCTGCGTGCTGCCATTTACCCCAGGAAACGGCACCTTGTACCCTTACAGTGTTACATCTTGGTGGAGAATGCGAGCATGCCGTTCTGCGCATAAGTGAAAGCAGCAGCTTTATGAGGCCTGCAGAAAACAGTGGTTTATGCAGATACAGCCCAGTGTGAAGTTACTGAGACTTGCCCTGAGGATTTGATATATGTCCTGGGTGAAAGCAGCTACAAAGCCGCCTGAAAAGTCTGTCGACATGGAGGAACTGCTCAAAGCCTTGCTGCAAGCTACAGCGGCTCAGCAGGAAGCCAACAGACAGCAGCAGGTGGCAATGGAGGAAAATAGGAGACAGCAGCAGGTGGCAATGGAGAAAAATAGGAGACCGCAGCAGGTGGCTATTGACGAACTTTACAGGCAACAGCGTCAGGATAGAGAGGCCTTAACAGAAGTGGTGCAGAGCCTTGGAGCCCGGATTGGAGATATGGCCATCAGTGCTCCGACTAGCTCTAGTTCTACACGGGCCAGTCACTTCCTGCAGAAAATGACAGAGGCTGATGATGTGGAGGCCTACCTGACCACGTTTGAAAGGACTGCCGAGCGTGAGAACTGGTCAAAAGCACAGTGGGCCAGTCTGCTGGCACCTTTTCTGTCAGGTGAGCCCCAAAAAGCGTACTTTGATTTAAGCCCTGCTGAGGCTCGGGACTATGATAAACTAAAGACTGAGATCCTGACCCGCCTGGGAGTCACGCTGTCAGTACGAGCACAACGGGTGCACCGTTGGGTGTACGCCATGGAGAAGCCTCCTCGCTCCCATGACCTTATTCAGCTAACAAAAAAATGGTTACAGCCAGAGACATTAACTGGTCCCCAGATGGTTGAAAGAGTCGTCATGGACCGCTATTTGAGATCTTTGCCCGTGGTCCTGCGCAAGTGGGTGAGCTATGGGAACCCGGATACTGCTGACCAATTAGTGGACATGGTAGAGAGGTATTTGGCGGCAGAGGAACTACTGATGACCACCCAGCAACCCATAGATCCTCGACACCGCCCTTCAGTAAAGACTGGTAAGACTGTTCCGTGGGAAAACGTTACTGGGCGGTTAAGAGAACGCAAGGCTGGAGAGACTGTAAACACTGGCCCTGGAGACAGGCCAATGGGGCTAGAACGGTCTATGCTGCCCAAACGGGTTGATAATCGTGTGGTTAAATGTTTTAGGTGTGGTATGCCAGGTCATGTTATTGCCAATTGCCCAGTCACGCAAGAACCCATGCAATGTGATGCTGCCTTTGAATGTTGCAGAATGTCTTTCTTTGCTAGGTTAGCCTGTACTGTGGTACCTTCCCCTGAGCTGGAAAAACAAATGTGTGATGTGTTCTTAGAGGTTAACCGGGTAGAGGCCTTGCTAGATTCAGGAAGTTTAGTTACCCTCGTGAAAGCTGGGTTAGTGAACCCCTTAAAGGTCCAGCAAATACCTATTGGGGTAACTTGCATACATGGGGATACCCAACATTATGTCACTGCTGAAGTGAATATAGAAACTTGTTGTGGGTCAGCAATTGTTAAAGTAGGACTGGTCCCCACCTTGGTGCATGAGGCCATAATAGGGAGGGATTTTCCTCATTTTTGGAAACTGTGGGAATCACGTTTATCAACAGATGTGAGAAGTAGAGAGCCAGTTAATAATTAGTGATGTGCACTGGACATTTTTCGTGTTTTGTGTTTTGGTTTTGGATTCGGTTCCGTGGCCGTGTTTTGGATTCGGACGCGTTTTGGCAAAACCTCCCTAAAATTTTTTTGTCAGATACGGGTGTGTTTTGGATTCGGGTGTTTTTTTACAAAAATCCCTCAAAAACAGCTTAGATCATAGAATTTGGGGGTCATTTTGATCTCATAGTATTACTATTATTAACCTCAATAACCATAATTTCCACTCATTTCCAGTCTATTCTGAACACCTCACACCTCACAATATTATTTTTAGTCCTAAAATTTGCACCGAGGTCGCTGAATGACTAAGCTAAGCGACCCAAGTGGCCGACACAAACACCTGGCCCATCTAGGAGTGGCACTGCAGTGTCAGACAGGATGGCACTTCAAAAAATAGTCCCCAAACAGCACATGATGCAAAGAAAAAAGAGGTGCACCAAGGTCGCTGTGTGACTAAGCTAAGCGACCCAAGTGGCCGACACAAACACCTGGCCCATCTAAGAGTGGCACTGCAGTGTCAGACAGGATGGCAGATTTAGAAAATAGTCCCCAAACAGCACATGATGCAAAGAAAAAAAGAGGTGCAATGAGGTAGCTGTGTGGCTAAGCTAAGCGACCAAAGTGGCCGACACAAACACCTGGCCCATCTAGGAGTGGCACTGCAGTGTCAGACAGGATGGCAGATTTAAAAAATAGTCCCCAAACAGCACATGATGCAAAGAAAAAAAGAGATGCAATGAGGTAGCTGTGTGGCTAAGCTAAGCGACCCAAGTGGCCGACACAAACACCTGGCCCATCTAGGAGTGGCACTGCAGTGTCAGACGGGATGGCACTTCAAAAAATAGTCCCCAAACAGCACATGATGCAAAGAAAAAAAGAGGTGCACCAAGGTCGCTGTGTGACTAAGCTAAGCGACCCAAGTGGCCGACACAAACACCTGGCCCATCTAGGAGTGGCACTGCAGTTTTCTAACGAGAGGATGAGTGCTTCCATCCTCATGTGAATCTGAACCACTAGCCATGAACATAGGCCAGGGCCTCAGCCGTTCCTTGCCACTCCATGTCGTAAATGGCATATTGGCAAGTTTACGCTTCTCATCAGACGCTTTTAATTTTGATTTTTGGGTCATTTTACTGAACTTTTGTTTTTTGGATTTTACATGCTCTCTACTATGACATTGGGCATCGGACTTGGCAGACGACGTTGATGGCATTTCAACGTCTCGGCCATGACTAGTGGCAGCAGCTTCAGCACGAGGTGGAAGTGGATCTTGATCTTTCCCTATTTTACCCTCCACATTTTTGTTCTCCATTTTTTAATGTGTGGAATTATATGCCAGTAATATATCAATAGCAATGGCCTACTGTACCGTACTGCTATATATTGTATACTGGTGGTCAGCAAAATTATGCACTGTCCTCCTACTATATATACTGTGCACAACAACTAAAATGCACCACAGGTATGGATGGATAGTACACTTGACGACACAAAGGTAGGTAGAGCAGTGGACTACTGTACCATACTGCTATATATTATATACTGGTGGTCAGCAAAATTATGCACTGTCCTCCTACTATATATACTGCGCAAAACCTAAATGCACCACAGGTATGGATGGATAGTATACTTGACGACACAGAGGTAGGTAGAGCAGTGGACTACTGTATCGTACTGCTATATATTATATACTGGTGGTCAGCAAAATTATGCACTGTCCTCCTACTATATATACTGCGCAAAACTTAAATGGACCACAGGTATGGATGGATAGTATACTTGACGACACAGAGGTAGGTAGAGCAGTGGACTACTGTACCGTACTGCTATATATTATATACTGGTGGTCAGCAAAATTATGCACTGTCCTCCTACTATATATACTGCGCACAACTAAAATGCACCACAGGTATGGATGGATAGTATACTTGACGACACAGAGGTAGGTAGAGCAGTGGACTACTGTACCGTACTGATATAATACTGGTGGTCACTGGTCAGCAAAATTCTGCACTGTCCTCCTACTATATACTACAATGCAGCACAGATATGGAGCGTTTTTCAGGCAGAGAACGTAGATATTTTCAGCACACTGAGCACAGATATTTGCAAGCACACTGAGCACAGATATTTGCAGCACACTGAGCTCAGATATTTGCAGCACACTGAGCACAGATATTTGCAGCACACTGAACACAACTGAGAGAACGCTGCACACGTCCTCTCCCTATCATCTCCAATGCACGAGTGAAAATGGCGGTGACGCGCCGCTCCTTATATAGAATACGAATCTCGCGAGAATCCGACAGCCGGATGATGATGTTTGGGCGCGCTCGGGTTAACCGAGCAAGGCGGGAAGATTCGAGTCCGCCTCGGAACCGTGTAAAATGGGTGAAGTTCGGAGGGGTTCGGATTCCGAGGAACCGAACCCGCTCATCACTATTGATAATACCGGTGATTTTATGCATGTACGTGTGTCTTCAGAACTTTCTGACCCTTTGCCTTTTGCTAGTTTGGCTGGGGAAGTGACAGATGGGGAGTCCAGTGAGGACCCTCTTGCTGGGAACAGAGACATAGTAGTTAGAACTAAAAGCGTGCCTGACCTGGAGGTAAAGAAGGATCTGTTTGCGTCTGAACAGTTAAAGGATCCTACCTTAATAAAGGCTAGAGAGAATGTTAAGGTTGTTAATAGGGAACCTGTGGTACCAGGTGACAGGGTTACATATCCCCACATGGCCATCTGTAATGAGCTCTTGTACCACATTGTCAAAAGGGGTGAGGATGCGGTGGAACAGCTGGTAGTTCCCCAGCCTTATCGGAGAACGGTACTAGATTTAGCTCATAGTCACGTTACAGCAGGACATTTAGGGGCAGAAAAAAACACTGAAAGAGTTTTACAAAGGTTCTTTTGGCCAGGGGTTTATAAAGAAGTGTCTGAATATTGTTCTTCCTGTCCTGAATGCCAGTATCATGCCCCTAGACCCCATTTCAGGAGCCCACTAGTTCCCATGCCTATTATAGAGTTCCCGTTTGACAGAAAAGCCATGGATCTCGTGGGGCCCTTGTTAAAGTCCGCTCGGGGCCATCAGTATATCCTGGTAATTATGGACTATGCCACTCGATATCCTGAGGCTGTCCCTTTACGCACTATCACAACCAAAGCGATAGCTAGGGAGCTGGTGCAGGTTTTTAGTAGAGTGGGAATACCAAAAGAAATTTTGACTGACCAAGGTACTCCATTTATGTCAAGGATCATGAAAGAATTGTGCAAATTATTTAAGGTCACTCACCTCAGGACGTCCATCTACCATCCCCAAACTGATGGGTTGGTGGAAAGGTTCAATAAAACATTAAAAAGTATGTTAAAAAAGGTTGTTGATAGAGATGGGAAAAAACTGGGATTGTTTGTTGCCCTACTTGTTAATGGCCATCAGAGAAGTTCCTCAGTCCTCTACGGGGTTTTCTCCATTTGATTTGTTGTATGGTAGACACCCCAGAGGGCTGTTGGACATTGCCAAAGAGACGTGGGAAGGACATCCCACTCCTTATAGAAGCGTTGTTGAACATGTAACACAAATGCAGGATAGGATTGCAGCCGTGGTACCTATTGTCAAAGAGCACATGGAAGTGCTCAACAGAGGGTATATAACCGTAGTGCCAAGATACGGGAATTTGCTCCCGGAGATAGAGTTCTTGTTTTGGTACCCACTGTGGAAAACAAATTCCTAGCTAAATGGCAGGGTCCATTTGAGATTAGGGAAAAAGTGAATGAGGTTAATTACAAAGTATACCAGCCGGGAAAGAGAAAACCCGAACAACTCTACCATGTTAACTTAATCAAACCCTGGAAAGATAGGTTGTCTCTGTCAGCGGAGCCTTGCCCTTCGGTGTCTTCACCTTGGTTGCTTCCCGCAGTAAAGGTGTCAGAGACATTATCAGCTGATCAGAACAATCAGGTTAAAGAATTTCTCATCCAAAATAGGGAGATATTTTCAGAGCTGCCTGGCCGAACGACCATAATAAAACATGACATTGTCACTGATCAGGGTCCATTTAAAGCCATATAGGATTCCTGAAGCTCAGCGAGAAGCTGTTTCTAAAGAAGTTAAAACCATGTTAGAACTTGGAGTCATAGAGGAATCTAACAGTGAGTGGTCCAGTCCCATAGTTCTCAGACGGTAGCATACGCTTCTGTAATGACTTTCGTAAGTTAAATGAGGTGTCCAAATTTGACGCATACCCCATGCCCTGTGTGGATGAGCTTATAGAAAGGCTGGGAACAGCCAGGTTTCTCACCACGTTGGACCTGACCAAAGGTTACTGGCAAATACCTTTAACTGATAGCGCAAAAGAAAAAACAGCCTTTTCAGTTCCGGAGGGGCTATACCAGTATAAGATGTTACCCTTTGGGTTGCATGGGGCTCCAGCAACCTTTCAACGGGCGATGGATAAAATTTTGAGGCCCCATAGAAAATATGCAGCTGCCTATTTAGATGATGTGGTAATTCACAGTACAGACTGGGGGTCCCATTTGGTTAAAGTACAAGCAGTACTGGACTCAATCAGAAAGGCAGGGTTAACTGCTAACCCAAGAAAGTGCTGCCTCGCAATGGAGGAGGTCAAATACTTGGGCTTCACCGTAGGCAGAGGTCTGATTAGTCCCCAATTGAATAAAGTTCATGCTATCCAAAACTGGCCTCGTCCAGTGAATAAAAAACAGGTAAGGGCTTTTTTGGGAATAACTGGGTACTATAGACGGTTTATTTCCAATTTTGCGACCACAGCAGTGCCGTTGTCAGACCTTACCAAAGGGAAGCAGTCAAATATGGTGAAATGGAACCCTGATGCAGAAAAAGCGTTCCAAACATTAAAAGTGGCTTTGTGTTCACAACCGGTATTGATAACACCAGATTTTTCAAAATAATTTGTTGTACGGACAGATGCCTCAGAGGTAGGGATAGGGGCTGTGTTGTCCCAAACCAGAGATGGGGATGAACACCCTATCATTTATTTGAGTAGGAAACTCAATGAGCATGAAAAAAGGTATGCCATTGTGGAAAAGGAGGCTTTGGCCATTAAGTGGGCACTAGATGCCTTGAGATATTACCTCTTGGGTAGACAATTCAGACTAGTGACAGATCATGCCCCTTTAAAATGGATGTATGTAAATAGAGGTAAGAATGCTCGTGTAACTAGATGGTTTCTAGCGCTGCAAGATTTTAAGTTTACTGTTGAACATAGACTGGGTACACAATTGGCCAACGCAGATGCATTGTCCCGCATCGTCTGTTTGGGGGCTACAAGTGTTCCGGCCCCTAGGTCGAAACAGGGGAGGGGGATATGTGACAAGAACACTTGAATAGTGTTTGAGGGCAGGTATGTTTGTCCCAGGTTCTTGTCTTACATGTATTAGAAAAATGAAAACTTCTAGGAAAATGTTTTGTTTTGTCAGAACCTTTTCAGTTTGTTGGAAAAGCTGAAAAAGGGCCCTGAAAGAGAGATGGGGCAAGTTCCAGACATTGGGCCCAGTTCGGGTCTTTTGCCTCACAGAAGGCTAATCAGACTTTTCAGCTGTGTAAGAGTGTTATAGAGCTGCTGGCCTGATTAGTGTGTGGAGATTGCCTGGGGAGAGACTGCAGAATCTCTGTGAGAGGAGCTTCCTTATACAAGTGAGCTATACAGTGTTTACTGGGGAACTCTGTGTTTTTGTTTAGTGATAGTTAGGAACGTCTTGTGTTTAGTTAGTACCGGACAGGCAAGGTATTTTCTTTTGGTGTTTGTTTTATTTTCGGTTTAATAAAACTGGCTGTGGCCAGTTACACCCCAAACTGGACTTGTGTGATTCCTCAGCTGCTGCGTGCTGCCATTTACCCCAGGAAACGGCACCTTGTTCCCTTACAGTGTTACTATATATATATATATATATGTGAGAAGAAAGAAGCTGAGCAGCGCCAATTAGCGATAACAGATCGTACTAGTATATGGACCAGAAGTACTATTGCAGACTTAAAAATCTCCTCCTAAAAAAGACACTCCCTTTACTACATTTAGGCGTCAGCTACGTCTTAAGTAAAAAGCACTGGTATGGTGCTTTAAAGGTAATCTAAAAAATAGTATATACATACATATTAGTGATGAGCGGGTTTCGGAGCCTGAACTTCACCTTTTTTTGCACGGGTCCGGGCAACTTGGATCCTCCCGCCTTGCTCGGTTAACCCGAGCGCGCCCGAACGTCATCATCCCGCGGTAGGATTCTCGCGAGATTCGTATTCTATATAAGGAGCTGCGTGTCGCCGCCATTTTTCACCTGTGCATTGGAGATGATCGTGAGAGGACGTGGCTGGCGTCCTCTCAGTTTCTATGCACACTGGGCTGCAAATATCTGTGCTCAGTGTGCTGCAAATATCTGTGCTCAGTGTGCTGCAAGTGCAAATATCTACGTTCTCTGCCTGAAAAACGCTCCATATCTGTGCTCAGTGTGCTGCAAATATCTGTGCTCAGTGTGCTAATTGCTTTATTGTGGGGACTGGAGACCAGCAGTATTATATAGTAAGAGGACAGTGCAGAGTTTTGCTGACCAATGACCACCAGTATTATACGTTCTCTGCCTGAAAAACGCTCCATATCTGTGCTGCATTGTAGTATATAGTAGGAGGACAGTGCAGAATTTTGCTGACCACCAGCATAACTATATATATAGCAGTATGGTACAGTAGTCCACTGCTCTACCTCTGTGTCGAAAAAATGGTGAACTGCTCAATCAGATAGTGATGTCACTCAGGTGCTAAAAGGGAGGGTTAATTCTGTGAAGGAAAAAACAATGGTTCCCTAATGCACACTGAGTGAATAATATTCCTACATAATAGTCAGATAATACGGAGATCTTGGTTGCGTATATCTGCAGATATAGGGTTAAGCCCCCAGGCCGATCGACAAGGCCTCTCCGTCACTGGGGGTCCCTAATATTAGGTATGGGTCCGGGGTGCAGGACCCCATAATGTCGGCACAGGCCGGCTACCCCAGGTCAGCACACAGGTGAGAGTTAATAGGGTTAATAAGAAGCACAGAAGTGCTATGTGAGTGGTGTGATTAAAATAATACAAAAATATATACAAAGTGATAGGGAAACTCATAAGTGTTAATAAAGTGTTAGGGTGTGCCGACCTGAAGCAGCCCAGCGATACCGACACAGGGGCCACCACACCCCACACCCACCCCACAAATAATTCCAAATATGTCTGGGTTGAATTCCCAGTGTAAGGCCACATGGTAATGGCTCCTACAGCATCTGAGAGCCAGCTTACCTGGGGATACCCCTGACTTCCCCCTATGGCAGTCTAGAGTCAGCAATCCCTCCTAATGCTGACCCGTTCATGCCTCTCAATACAATGCAAAAAAATGGTGAACTGCTCAATCAGATAGTGATGTCACTCAGGTGCTAAAAGGGAGGGGTAATTCTGTGAAGGAAAAAACAATGGTTCCCTAATGCACACTGAGTGAATAATATTCCTACATAATAGTCAGATAATACGGAGATCTTGGTTGCGTATATCTGCAGATATAGGGTTAAGCCCCCAGGCCGATCGACAAGGCCTCTCCGTCACTGGGGGTCCCTAATATTAGGTATGGGTCCGGGGTGCAGGACCCCATAATGTCGGCACAGGCCGGCTACCCCAGGTCAGCACACAGGTGAGAGTTAATAGGGTTAATAAGAAGCACAGAAGTGCTATGTGAGTGGTGTGATTAAAATAATACAAAAATATATACAAAGTGATAGGGAAACTCATAAGTGTTAATAAAGTGTTAGGGTGTGCCGACCTGAAGCAGCCCAGCGATACCGACACAGGGGCCACCACACCCCACACCCACCCCACAAATAATTCCAAATATGTCTGGGTTGAATTCCCAGTGTAAGGCCACATGGTAATGGCTCCTACAGCATCTGAGAGCCAGCTTACCTGGGGATACCCCTGACTTCCCCCTATGGCAGTCTAGAGTCAGCAATCCCTCCTAATGCTGACCCGTTCATGCCTCTCAATACAATGCAAAAAAATGGTGAACTGCTCAATCAGATAGTGATGTCACTCAGGTGCTAAAAGGGAGGGGTAATTCTGTGAAGGAAAAAACAATGGTTCCCTAATGCACACTGAGTGAATAATATTCCTACATAATAGTCAGATAATACGGAGATCTTGGTTGCGTATATCTGCAGATATAGGGTTAAGCCCCCAGGCCGATCGACAAGGCCTCTCCGTCACTGGGGGTCCCTAATATTAGGTATGGGTCCGGGGTGCAGGACCCCATAATGTCGGCACAGGCCGGCTACCCCAGGTCAGCACACAGGTGAGAGTTAATAGGGTTAATATGAAGCACAGAAGTGCTATGTGAGTGGTGTGATTAAAATAATACAAAAATATATACAAAGTGATAGGGAAACTCATAAGTGTTAATAAAGTGTTAGGGTGTGCCGACCTGAAGCAGCCCAGCGATACCGACACAGGGGCCACCACACCCCACACCCACCCCACAAATAATTCCAAATATGTCTGGGTTGAATTCCCAGTGTAAGGCCACATGGTAATGGCTCCTACAGCATCTGAGAGCCAGCTTACCTGGGGATACCCCTGACTTCCCCCTATGGCAGTCTAGAGTCAGCAATCCCTCCTAATGCTGACCCGTTCATGCCTCTCAATACAATGCAAAAAAATGGTGAACTGCTCAATCAGATAGTGATGTCACTCAGGTGCTAAAAGGGAGGGGTAATTCTGTGAAGGAAAAAACAATGGTTCCCTAATGCACACTGAGTGAATAATATTCCTACATAATAGTCAGATAATACGGAGATCTTGGTTGCGTATATCTGCAGATATAGGGTTAAGCCCCCAGGCCGATCGACAAGGCCTCTCCGTCACTGGGGGTCCCTAATATTAGGTATGGGTCCGGGGTGCAGGACCCCATAATGTCGGCACAGGCCGGCTACCCCAGGTCAGCACACAGGTGAGAGTTAATAGGGTTAATAAGAAGCACAGAAGTGCTATGTGAGTGGTGTGATTAAAATAATACAAAAATATATACAAAGTGATAGGGAAACTCATAAGTGTTAATAAAGTGTTAGGGTGTGCCGACCTGAAGCAGCCCAGCGATACCGACACAGGGGCCACCACACCCCACACCCACCCCACAAATAATTCCAAATATGTCTGGGTTGAATTCCCAGTGTAAGGCCACATGGTAATGGCTCCTACAGCATCTGAGAGCCAGCTTACCTGGGGATACCCCTGACTTCCCCCTATGGCAGTCTAGAGTCAGCAATCCCTCCTAATGCTGACCCGTTCATGCCTCTCAATACAATGCAAAAAAATGGTGAACTGCTCAATCAGATAGTGATGTCACTCAGGTGCTAAAAGGGAGGGGTAATTCTGTGAAGGAAAAAACAATGGTTCCCTAATGCACACTGAGTGAATAATATTCCTACATAATAGTCAGATAATACGGAGATCTTGGTTGCGTATATCTGCAGATATAGGGTTAAGCCCCCAGGCCGATCGACAAGGCCTCTCCGTCACTGGGGGTCCCTAATATTAGGTATGGGTCCGGGGTGCAGGACCCCATAATGTCGGCACAGGCCGGCTACCCCAGGTCAGCACACAGGTGAGAGTTAATAGGGTTAATAAGAAGCACAGAAGTGCTATGTGAGTGGTGTGATTAAAATAATACAAAAATATATACAAAGTGATAGGGAAACTCATAAGTGTTAATAAAGTGTTAGGGTGTGCCGACCTGAAGCAGCCCAGCGATACCGACACAGGGGCCACCACACCCCACACCCACCCCACAAATAATTCCAAATATGTCTGGGTTGAATTCCCAGTGTAAGGCCACATGGTAATGGCTCCTACAGCATCTGAGAGCCAGCTTACCTGGGGATACCCCTGACTTCCCCCTATGGCAGTCTAGAGTCAGCAATCCCTCCTAATGCTGACCCGTTCATGCCTCTCAATACAATGCAAAAAAATGGTGAACTGCTCAATCAGATAGTGATGTCACTCAGGTGCTAAAAGGGAGGGGTAATTCTGTGAAGGAAAAAACAATGGTTCCCTAATGCACACTGAGTGAATAATATTCCTACATAATAGTCAGATAATACGGAGATCTTGGTTGCGTATATCTGCAGATATAGGGTTAAGCCCCCAGGCCGATCGACAAGGCCTCTCCGTCACTGGGGGTCCCTAATATTAGGTATGGGTCCGGGGTGCAGGACCCCATAATGTCGGCACAGGCCGGCTACCCCAGGTCAGCACACAGGTGAGAGTTAATAGGGTTAATAAGAAGCACAGAAGTGCTATGTGAGTGGTGTGATTAAAATAATACAAAAATATATACAAAGTGATAGGGAAACTCATAAGTGTTAATAAAGTGTTAGGGTGTGCCGACCTGAAGCAGTGTGTCGTCAAGTATACTATCCCATCCATACCTGTGGTGCATTTCAGTTTTGCACAGTTTGCTGACCACCAGTATATAATATATAGCAGTACGGTACAGTAGGCCACTGCTCTACCTACCTCTGTGTCGTCAAGTATACTATCCATCCATACCTGTGGTGCATTTCAGTTTTGCACAGTTTGCTGACCACCAGTATATAATATATAGCAGTACGGTACAGTAGGCCACTGCTTTACCAACCTCTGTGTCATCAAGTATACTATCCATCCATACCTGTGGTGCATTTCAGTTTTGCACAGTTTTCTGACCACCAGTATATAATATATAGCAGTACGGTACAGTAGGCCACTGCTCTACCTACCTCTGTGTCGTCAAGTATACTATCCATCCATACCTGTGGTGCATTTCAGTTTTGCACAGTTTGCTGACCACCAGCATATAATATATAGCAATACGGTACAGAAGGCCACTGCTCTACCTACCTCTGTGTCGTCAAGTATACTATCCATCCATACCTGTGGTGCATTCCAGTTTTGCACAGTTTGCTGATCACCAGTATATAATATATAGCAGTACGGTAAAGTAGGCCACTGCTCTACCTACCTCTGTGTCGTCAAGTATACTATCCATCCATACCTGTGGTGCATTTCAGTTTTGCACAGTTTGCTGACCACCAGTATATAATATATAGCAGTACGGTACAGTAGGCCACTGCGCTACCTACCTCTGTGTCGTCAAGTATACTATCCATCCATACCTGTGGTGCATTTCAGTTTTGCACAGTTTGCTGACCACCAGTATATAATATATAGCAGTACGGTACAGTAGGCCACTGCCCTACCTACCTCTGTGTCGTCAAGTATACTATCCATCCATACCTGTGGTGCATTTCAGTTTTGCACAGTTTGCTGACAACCAGTATATAATATAGAGCAGTACGGTAAAGTAGGCCACTGCTCTACCTACCTCTGTGTCGTCGAGTATACTATCCATCCATACCTGTGGTGCATTTCAGTTTTGCACAGTTTGCTGACCACCAGTATATAATATATAGCAGTACGGTACAGTAGGCCACTACTCTACCTACCTCTGTGTCGTCAAGTATACTATCCATCCATACCTGTGGTGCATTTCAGTTTTGCACAGTTTTGCACAGGTCAGTTTGCTGACCACCAGTATATAATATATAGCAGTACGGTACAGAAGGCCACTGCTCTACCTACCTCTGTGTCGTCAAGTATACTATCCATCCATACCTGAGGTGCATTTCAGTTTTGCACAGTTTGCTGACCAACAGTATATAATATATAGCAGTATGGTACAGTAGGCCACTGCTCTACCTACCTCTGCATCGTCAAGTATACTATCCATCCATACCTGTGGTACATTTCAGTTTTGCACAGTTTGCTGACCACCAGTATATAATATATAGCAGTACGGTAAAGTAGGCCACTGCTCTACCTACCTCTGTGTCGTCAAGTATACTATCCATCCATACCTGTGGTGCATTTCAGTTTTGCACAGTTTTCTGACCACCAGTATATAATATATAGCAGTACGGTACAGTAGGCCACTGCTCTACCTACCTGTGTGTCGTCAAGTATACTATCCATCCATACCTGTCGTGCATTTCAGTTTTGCACAGTTTGCTGACCACCAGTTTATAATATATAGTAATACGGTACAGAAGGCCACTGCTCTACCTACCTCTGTGTCGTCAAGTATACTATCCATCCATACCTGTGGTGCATTCCAGTTTTGCCCAGTTTGCTGATCACCAGTATATAATATATAGCAGTACGGTACAGTAGGCCACTGCTCTACCTACCTCTGTGTCGTCAAGTATACTATCCATCCATACCTGTGGTGCATTTCAGTTTTGCACAGTTTGCTGACCACCAGTATATAATATATAGCAGTACGGTACAGTAAGCCAATGCTCTACCTACCTCTGTGTCGTCAAGTATGCTATCCATACATACCTGTGGTGCATTTCAGTTTTGCACAGTTTGCTGACCACCAGTATATAATATATATAGCAGTATGGTACAGTAGGCCACTGCTCTACCTACCTCTGCATCGTCAAGTATACTATCCATCCATACCTGTGGTACATTTCAGTTTTGCACAGTTTGCTGACCACCAGTATATAATATATAGCAGTACGATACAGTAGGCCACTGCTCTACCTACCTCTGTGTCGTCAAGTATACTATCCATACATACCTGTGGTGCATTTCAGTTTTGCACAGTTTGCTGACCACCAGTATATAATATATAGCAGTACGGTACAGTAGGCCACTGCTCTACCTACCTCTGTGTCGTCAAGTATAGTATCCATCCATACCTGTGGTGCATTTCAGTTTTGCACAGTTTGCTGACCACCAGTATATAATATATATAGCAGTACGGTACAGTAGGCCACTGCGCTACCTACCTCTGTGTCGTCAAGTATACTATCCATCCATACCTGTGGTGCATTTCAGTTTTGCACAGTTTGCTGACCACCAGTATATAATATATAGCAGTATGGTACAGTAGGCCACTGCTCTACCTACCTCTGCATCGTCAAGTATACTATCCATCCATACCTGTGGTACATTTCAGTTTTGCACAGTTTGCTGACCACCAGTATATAATATATAGCAGTACGGTAAAGTAGGCCACTGCTCTACCTACCTCTGTGTCGTCAAGTATACTATCCATCCATACCTGTGGTGCATTTCAGTTTTGCACAGTTTGCTGACCACCAGTATATAATATATAGCAGTACGGTACAGTAGGCCACTGCCCTACCTACCTCTGTGTCGTCAAGTATACTATCCATCCATACCTGTGGTGCATTTCAGTTTTGCACAGTTTGCTGACCACCAGTATATAATATATAGCAGTACGGTAAAGTAGGCCACTGCTCTACCTACCTCTGTGTCGTCAAGTATACTATCCATCCATACCTGTGGTGCATTTCAGTTTTGCACAGTTTGCTGACCACCAGTATATAATATATAGCAGTACGCTACAGTAGGCCACTACTCTACCTACCTCTGTGTCGTCAAGTATACTATCCATCCATACCTGTGGTGCATTTCAGTTTTGCACAGTTTGCTGACCACCAGTATATAATATATAGCAGTACGGTACAGAAGGCCACTGCTCTACCTACCTCTGTGTCGTCAAGTATACTATCCATCCATACCTGAGGTGCATTTCAGTTTTGCACAGTTTGCTGACCACCAGTATATAATATATAGCAGTACGGTACAGAAGGCCACTGCTCTACCTACCTCTGTGTCGTCAAGTATACTATCCATCCATACCTGTGGTGCATTTCAGTTTTGCACAGTTTGCTGACCACCAGTATATAATATATAGCAGTACGGTACAGTAGGCCACTGCTCTACCTACCTCTGTGTCGTCAAGTATACTATCCATCCATACCTGTCGTGCATTTCAGTTTTGCACAGTTTGCTGACCACCAGTTTATAATATATAGCAATACGGTACAGAAGGCACTGCTCTACCTACCTCTGTGTCGTCAAGTATACTATCCATCCATACAAGTGGTGCATTCCAGTTTTGCCCAGTTTGCTGATCACCAGTATATAATATATAGCAGTACGGTACAGTAGGCCACTGCTCTACCTACCTCTGTGTCGTCAAGTATACTATCCATCCATACCTGTGGTGCATTTCAGTTTTGCACAGTTTGCTGACCACCAGTATATAATATAAAGCAGTACGATACAGTAAGCCAATGCTCTACCTACCTCTGTGTCGTCAAGTATACTATCCATCCATACCTGTGGTGCATTTCAGTTTTGCACAGTTTGCTGACCACCAGTATATAATATATATAGCAGTATGGTACAGTAGGCCACTGCTCTACCTACCTCTGCATCGTCAAGTATACTATCCATCCATACCTGTGGTACATTTCAGTTTTGCACAGTTTGCTGACCACCAGTATATAATATATAGCAGTATGATACAGTAGGCCACTGCTCTACCTACCTCTGTGTCGTCAAGTATACTATCCATCCATACCTGTGGTGCATTTCAGTTTTGCACAGTTTGCTGACCACCAGTATATAATATATAGCAGTACGGTACAGTAGGCCACTGCTCTACCTTCCTCTGTGTCGTCAAGTATACTATCCATCCATACCTGTGGTGCATTCCAGTTTTGCACAGTTTGCTGATCACCAGTATATAATATATAGCAGTACGGTAAAGTAGGCCACTGCTCTACCTACCTCTGTGTCGTCAAGTATACTATCCATCCATACCTGTGGTGCATTTCAGTTTTGCACAGTTTGCTGACCACCAGTATATAATATATAGCAGTACGGTAAAGTATGCCACTGCTCTACCTACCTCTGTGTCGTCAAGTATACTATCCATCCATACCTGTGGTGCATTTCAGTTTTGCACAGTTTGCTGACCACCAGTATATAATATATAGCAGTACGGTACAGTAGGCCACTGCCCTACCTACCTCTGTGTCGTCAAGTATACTATCCATCCATACCTGTGGTGCATTTCAGTTTTGCACAGTTTGCTGACCACCAGTATATAATATATAGCAGTACGGTAAAGTAGGCCACTGCTCTACCTACCTCTGTGTCGTCGAGTATACTATCCATCCATACCTGTGATGCATTTCAGTTTTGCACAGTTTGCTGACCACCAGTATATAATATATAGCAGTACGGTACAGTAGGCCACTACTCTACCTACCTCTGTGTCGTCAAGTATACTATCCATCCATACCTGTGGTGCATTTCAGTTTTGCACAGTTTGCTGACCACCAGTATATAATATATAGCAGTACGGTACAGAAGGCCACTGCTCTACCTACCTCTGTGTCGTCAAGTATACTATCCATCCATACCTGAGGTGCATTTCAGTTTTGCACAGTTTGCTGACCACCAGTATATAATATATAGCAGTACGGTACAGAAGGCCACTGCTCTACCTACCTCTGTGTCGTCAAGTATACTATCCATCCATACCTGTGGTGCATTTCAGTTTTGCACAGTTTTCTGACCACCAGTATATAATATATAGCAGTACGGTACAGTAGGCCACTGCTCTACCTACCTCTGTGTCGTCAAGTATACTATCCATCCATACCTGTCGTGCATTTCAGTTTTGCACAGTTTGCTGACCACCAGTTTATAATATATAGCAATACGGTACAGAAGGCCACTGCTCTACCTACCTCTGTGTCGTCAAGTATACTATCCATCCATACCTGTGGTGCATTCCAGTTTTGCCCAGTTTGCTGATCACCAGTATATAATATATAGCAGTACGGTACAGTAGGCCACTGCTCTACCTACCTCTGTGTCGTCAAGTATACTATCCATCCATACCTGTGGTGCATTTCAGTTTTGCACAGTTTGCTGACCACCAGTATATAATATATAGCAGTACGGTACAGTAGTCCACTGCTCTACCTACCTCTGTGTCGTCAAGTATACTATCCATCCATACCTGTGCTGCATTTCAGTTTTGCACAGTTTGCTGACCACCAGTATATAATATATAGCAGTACGGTACAGTAAGCCAATGCTCTACCTACCTCTGTGTCGTCAAGTATACTATCAATACATACCTGTGGTGCATTTCAGTTTTGCACAGTTTGCTGACCACCAGTATATAATATATATAGCAGTATGGTACAGTAGGCCACTGCTCTACCTACCTCTGCATCGTCAAGTATACTATCCATCCATACCTGTGGTACATTTCAGTTTTGCACAGTTTGCTGACCACCAGTATATAATATATAGCAGTACGATACAGTAGGCCACTGCTCTACCTACCTCTGTGTCGTCAAGTATACTATCCATCCATACCTGTGGTGCATTTCAGTTTTGCACAGTTTGCTGACCACCAGTATATAATATATAGCAGTACGGTACAGTAGGCCACTGCTCTACCTACCTCTGTGTCGTCAAGTATACTATCCATCCATACCTGTGGTGCATTTCAGTTTTGCACAGTTTGCTGATCACCAGTATATAATATATAGCAGTACGGTACAGTAGGCCACTGCGCTACCTACCTCTGTGTCGTCAAGTATACTATCCATCCATACCTGTGGTGCATTTCAGTTTTGCACAGTTTGCTGACCACCAGTATATAATATATAGCAGTATGGTACAGTAGGCCACTGCTCTACCTACCTCTGCATCGTCAAGTATACTATCCATCCATACCTGTGGTACATTTCAGTTTTGCACAGTTTGCTGACCACCAGTATATAATATATAGCAGTACGGTAAAGTAGGCCACTGCTCTACCTACCTCTGTGTCGTCAAGTATACTATCCATCCATACCTGTGGTGCATTTCAGTTTTGCACAGTTTGCTGACCACCAGTATATAATATATAGCAGTACGGTACAGTAGGCCACTGCCCTACCTACCTCTGTGTCGTCAAGTATACTATCCATCCATACCTGTGGTGCATTTCAGTTTTGCACAGTTTGCTGACCACCAGTATATAATATATAGCAGTACGGTAAAGTAGGCCACTGCTCTACCTACCTCTGTGTCGTCAAGTATACTATCCATCCATACCTGTGGTGCATTTCAGTTTTGCACAGTTTGCTGACCACCAGTATATAATATATAGCAGTACGGTACAGTAGGCCACTACTCTACCTACCTCTGTGTCGTCAAGTATACTATCCATCCATACCTGTGGTGCATTTCAGTTTTGCACAGTTTGCTGACCACCAGTATATAATATATAGCAGTACGGTACAGAAGGCCACTGCTCTACCTACCTCTGTGTCGTCAAGTATACTATCCATCCATACCTGAGGTGCATTTCAGTTTTGCACAGTTTGCTGACCACCAGTATATAATATATAGCAGTACGGTACAGAAGGCCACTGCTCTACCTACCTCTGTGTCGTCAAGTATACTATCCATCCATACCTGTGGTGCATTTCAGTTTTGCACAGTTTTCTGACCACCAGTATATAATATATAGCAGTACGGTACAGTAGGCCACTGCTCTACCTACCTCTGTGTCGTCAAGTATACTATCCATCCATACCTGTCGTGCATTTCAGTTTTGCACAGTTTGCTGACCACCAGTTTATAATATATAGCAATACGGTACAGAAGGCACTGCTCTACCTACCTCTGTGTCGTCAAGTATACTATCCATCCATACCTGTGGTGCATTCCAGTTTTGCCCAGTTTGCTGATCACCAGTATATAATATATAGCAGTACGGTACAGTAGGCCACTGCTCTACCTACCTCTGTGTCGTCAAGTATACTATCCATCCATACCTGTGGTGCATTTCAGTTTTGCACAGTTTGCTGACCACCAGTATATAATATATAGCAGTACGGTACAGTAAGCCAATGCTCTACCTACCTCTGTGTCGTCAAATATACTATCCATCCATACCTGTGGTGCATTTCAGTTTTGCACAGTTTGCTGACCACCAGTATATAATATATATAGCAGTATGGTACAGTAGGCCACTGCTCTACCTACCTCTGCATCGTCAAGTATACTATCCATCCATACCTGTGGTACATTTCAGTTTTGCACAGTTTGCTGACCACCAGTATATAATATATAGCAGTACGATACAGTAGGCCACTGCTCTACCTACCTCTGTGTCGTCAAGTATACTATCCATCCATACCTGTGGTGCATTTCATTTTTGCACAGTTTGCTGACCACCAGTATATAATATATAGCAGTACGGTACAGTAGGCCACTGCTCTACCTACCTCTGTGTCGTCAAGTATACTATCCATCCATACCTGTGGTGCATTTCAGTTTTGCACAGTTTGCTGACCACCAGTATATAATATATATAGCAGTATGGTACAGTAGGCCACTGCTCTACCTACCTCTGCATCGTCAAGTATACTATCCATCCATACCTGTGGTACATTTCAGTTTTGCACAGTTTGCTGACCACCAGTATATAATATATAGCAGTACGGTAAAGTAGGCCACTGCTCTACCTACCTCTGTGTCGTCAAGTATACTATCCATCCATACCTGTGGTGCATTCCAGTTTTGCACAGTTTGCTGACCACCAGTATATAATATATAGCAGTACGGTACAGAAGGCCACTGCTCTACCTACCTCTGTGTCGTCAAGTATACTATCCATCCATACCTGAGGTGCATTTCAGTTTTGCACAGTTTGCTGACCACCAATATATAATATATAGCAGTATGGTACAGAAGGCCACTGCTCTACCTACCTCTGTGTCGTCAAGTATACTATCCATCCATACCTGTGGTGCATTTCAGTTTTGCACAGTTTGCTGACCACCAGTATATAATATATAGCAGTACGGTACAGTAGGCCACTGCTTTACCTACCTCTGTGTCATCAAGTATACTATCCATCCATACCTGTGGTGCATTTCAGTTTTGCACAGTTTTCTGACCACCAGTATATAATATATAGCAGTACGGTACAGTAGGCCACTGCTCTACCTACCTCTGTGTCGTCAAGTATACTATCCATCCATACCTGTGGTGCATTTCAGTTTTGCACAGTTTGCTGACCACCAGCATATAATATATAGCAATACGGTACAGAAGGCCACTGCTCTACCTACCTCTGTGTCGTCAAGTATACTATCCATCCATACCTGTGGTGCATTCCAGTTTTGCACAGTTTGCTGATCACCAGTATATAATATATAGCAGTACGGTAAAGTAGGCCACTGCTCTACCTACCTCTGTGTCGTCAAGTATACTATCCATCCATACCTGTGGTGCATTTCAGTTTTGCACAGTTTGCTGACCACCAGTATATAATATATAGCAGTACGGTAAAGTAGGCCACTGCTCTACCTACCTCTGTGTCGTCAAGTATACTATCCATCCATACCTGTGGTGCATTTCAGTTTTGCACATTTTGCTGACCACCAGTATATAATATATAGCAGTACGGTACAGTAGGCCACTGCCCTACCTACCTCTGTGTCGTCAAGTATACTATCCATCCATACCTGTGGTGCATTTCAGTTTTGCACAGTTTGCTGACCACCAGTATATAATATAGAGCAGTACGGTAAAGTAGGCCACTGCTCTACCTACCTCTGTGTCGTCAAGTATACTATCCATCCATACCTGAGGTGCATTTCAGTTTTGCACAGTTTGCTGACCACCAGTATATAATATATAGCAGTACGGTACAGAAGGCCACTGCTCTACCTACCTCTGTGTCGTCAAGTATACTATCCATCCATACCTGTGGTGCATTTCAGTTTTGCACAGTTTGCTGACCACCAGTATATAATATATAGCAGTACGGTACAGTAGGCCACTGCTTTACCTACCTCTGTGTCATCAAGTATACTATCCATCCATACCTGTGGTGCATTTCAGTTTTGCACAGTTTTCTGACCACCAGTATATAATATATAGCAGTACGGTACAGTAGGCCACTGCTATACCTACCTCTGTGTCGTCAAGTATACTATCCATCCATACCTGTGGTGCATTTCAGTTTTGCACAGTTTGCTGACCACCAGTATATAATATATAGCAGTACGGTACAGTAGGCCACTGCTTTACCTACCTCTGTGTCATCAAGTATACTATCCATCCATACCTGTGGTGCATTTCAGTTTTGCACAGTTTGCTGACCACCAGTATATAATATATAGCAGTACGGTACAGTAGGCCACTGCTTTACCTACCTCTGTGTCATCAAGTATACTATCCATCCATACCTGTGGTGCATTTCAGTTTTGCACAGTTTTCTGACCACCAGTATATAATATATAGCAATACGGTACAGAAGGCCACTGCTCTACCTACCTCTGTGTCGTCAAGTATACTATCCATCCATACCTGTGGTGCATTCCAGTTTTGCACAGTTTGCTGATCACCAGTATATAATATATAGCAGTACGGTAAAGTAGGCCACTGCTCTACCTACCTCTGTGTCGTCAAGTATACTATCCATCCATACCTGTGGTGCATTTCAGTTTTGCACAGTTTGCTGACCACCAGTATATAATATATAGCAGTACGGTAAAGTAGGCCACTGCTCTACCTACCTCTGTGTCGTCAAGTATACTATCCATCCATACCTGTGGTGCATTTCAGTTTTGCACAGTTTGCTGACCACCAGTATATAATATATAGCAGTACGGTACAGTAGGCCACTGCCCTACCTACCTCTGTGTCGTCAAGTATACTATCCATCCATACCTGTGGTGCATTTCAGTTTTGCACAGTTTGCTGACCACCAGTATATAATATATAGCAGTACGGTAAAGTAGGCCACTGCTCTACCTACCTCTGTGTCTTCGAGTATACTATCCATCCATACCTGTGGTGCATTTCAGTTTTGCAGTTTGCTGACCACCAGTATATAATATATAGCAG
Organism: Pseudophryne corroboree; assembly: GCF_028390025.1. Classification (NCBI taxonomy): domain Eukaryota; kingdom Metazoa; phylum Chordata; class Amphibia; order Anura; family Myobatrachidae; genus Pseudophryne; species Pseudophryne corroboree. Next base: position 42,693,337 of record NC_086444.1, on the reverse strand, counting down.
TACGGTACAGTAGGCCACTACTCTACCTACCTCTGTGTCGTCAAGTATACTATCCATCCATACCTGTGGTGCATTTCAGTTTTGCACAGTTTGCTGACCACCAGTATATAATATTTAGCAGTACGGTACAGAAGGCCACTGCTCTACCTACCTCTGTGTCGTCAAGTATACTATCCATCCATACCTGTGGTGCATTTCAGTTTTGCACAGTTTGCTGACCACCAGTATATAATATATAGCAGTACGGTACAGTAGGCCACTGCCCTACCTACCTCTGTGTCGTCAAGTATACTATCCATCCATACCTGTGGTGCATTTCAGTTTTGCACAGTTTGCTGACCACCAGTATATAATATATAGCAGTACGGTAAAGTAGGCCACTGCTCTACCTACCTCTGTGTCGTCAAGTATACTATCCATCCATACCTGTGGTGCATTTCAGTTTTGCACAGTTTGCTGACCACCAGTATATAATATATAGCAGTACGCTACAGTAGGCCACTACTCTACCTACCTCTGTGTCGTCAAGTATACTATCCATCCATACCTGTGGTGCATTTCAGTTTTGCACAGTTTGCTGACCACCAGTATATAATATATAGCAGTACGGTACAGAAGGCCACTGCTCTACCTACCTCTGTGTCGTCAAGTATACTATCCATCCATACCTGTGGTGCATTTCAGTTTTGCACAGTTTGCTGACCACCAGTATATAATATATAGCAGTACGGTAAAGTAGGCCACTGCTCTACCTACCTCTGTGTCGTCAAGTATACTATCCATCCATACCTGTGGTGCATTTCAGTTTTGCACAGTTTGCTGACCACCAGTATATAATATATAGAAGTACGGTACAGTAGGCCACTACTCTACCTACCTCTGTGTCGTCAAGTATACTATCCATCCATACCTGTGGTGCATTTCAGTTTTGCACAGTTTGCTGACCACCAGTATATAATATATAGCAGTACGATACAGTAGGCCACTGCTCTACCTACCTCTGTGTCGTCAAGTATACTATCCATCCATACCTGTGGTGCATTTCAGTTTTGCACAGTTTGCTGACCACCAGTATATAATATATAGCAGTACGGTACAGTAGGCCACTGCTCTACCTACCTCTGTGTCGTCAAGTATACTATCCATCCATACCTGTGGTGCATTTCAGTTTTGCACAGTTTGCTGATCACCAGTATATAATATATAGCAGTACGGTACAGTAGGCCACTGCGCTACCTACCTCTGTGTCGTCAAGTATACTATCCATCCATACCTGTGGTGCATTTCAGTTTTGCACAGTTTGCTGACCACCAGTATATAATATATAGCAGTATGGTACAGTAGGCCACTGCTCTACCTACCTCTGCATCGTCAAGTATACTATCCATCCATACCTGTGGTACATTTCAGTTTTGCACAGTTTGCTGACCACCAGTATATAATATATAGCAGTACGGTAAAGTAGGCCACTGCTCTACCTACCTCTGTGTCGTCAAGTATACTATCCATCCATACCTGTGGTGCATTTCAGTTTTGCACAGTTTGCTGACCACCAGTATATAATATATAGCAGTACGGTACAGTAGGCCACTGCCCTACCTACCTCTGTGTCGTCAAGTATACTATCCATCCATACCTGTGGTGCATTTCAGTTTTGCACAGTTTGCTGACCACCAGTATATAATATATAGCAGTACGGTAAAGTAGGCCACTGCTCTACCTACCTCTGTGTCGTCAAGTATACTATCCATCCATACCTGTGGTGCATTTCAGTTTTGCACAGTTTGCTGACCACCAGTATATAATATATAGCAGTACGGTACAGTAGGCCACTACTCTACCTACCTCTGTGTCGTCAAGTATACTATCCATCCATACCTGTGGTGCATTTCAGTTTTGCACAGTTTGCTGACCACCAGTATATAATATATAGCAGTACGGTACAGAAGGCCACTGCTCTACCTACCTCTGTGTCGTCAAGTATACTATCCATCCATACCTGAGGTGCATTTCAGTTTTGCACAGTTTGCTGACCACCAGTATATAATATATAGCAGTACGGTACAGAAGGCCACTGCTCTACCTACCTCTGTGTCGTCAAGTATACTATCCATCCATACCTGTGGTGCATTTCAGTTTTGCACAGTTTTCTGACCACCAGTATATAATATATAGCAGTACGGTACAGTAGGCCACTGCTCTACCTACCTCTGTGTCGTCAAGTATACTATCCATCCATACCTGTCGTGCATTTCAGTTTTGCACAGTTTGCTGACCACCAGTTTATAATATATAGCAATACGGTACAGAAGGCACTGCTCTACCTACCTCTGTGTCGTCAAGTATACTATCCATCCATACCTGTGGTGCATTCCAGTTTTGCCCAGTTTGCTGATCACCAGTATATAATATATAGCAGTACGGTACAGTAGGCCACTGCTCTACCTACCTCTGTGTCGTCAAGTATACTATCCATCCATACCTGTGGTGCATTTCAGTTTTGCACAGTTTGCTGACCACCAGTATATAATATATAGCAGTACGGTACAGTAAGCCAATGCTCTACCTACCTCTGTGTCGTCAAATATACTATCCATCCATACCTGTGGTGCATTTCAGTTTTGCACAGTTTGCTGACCACCAGTATATAATATATATAGCAGTATGGTACAGTAGGCCACTGCTCTACCTACCTCTGCATCGTCAAGTATACTATCCATCCATACCTGTGGTACATTTCAGTTTTGCACAGTTTGCTGACCACCAGTATATAATATATAGCAGTACGATACAGTAGGCCACTGCTCTACCTACCTCTGTGTCGTCAAGTATACTATCCATCCATACCTGTGGTGCATTTCATTTTTGCACAGTTTGCTGACCACCAGTATATAATATATAGCAGTACGGTACAGTAGGCCACTGCTCTACCTACCTCTGTGTCGTCAAGTATACTATCCATCCATACCTGTGGTGCATTTCAGTTTTGCACAGTTTGCTGACCACCAGTATATAATATATATAGCAGTATGGTACAGTAGGCCACTGCTCTACCTACCTCTGCATCGTCAAGTATACTATCCATCCATACCTGTGGTACATTTCAGTTTTGCACAGTTTGCTGACCACCAGTATATAATATATAGCAGTACGGTAAAGTAGGCCACTGCTCTACCTACCTCTGTGTCGTCAAGTATACTATCCATCCATACCTGTGGTGCATTCCAGTTTTGCACAGTTTGCTGACCACCAGTATATAATATATAGCAGTACGGTACAGAAGGCCACTGCTCTACCTACCTCTGTGTCGTCAAGTATACTATCCATCCATACCTGAGGTGCATTTCAGTTTTGCACAGTTTGCTGACCACCAATATATAATATATAGCAGTATGGTACAGAAGGCCACTGCTCTACCTACCTCTGTGTCGTCAAGTATACTATCCATCCATACCTGTGGTGCATTTCAGTTTTGCACAGTTTGCTGACCACCAGTATATAATATATAGCAGTACGGTACAGTAGGCCACTGCTTTACCTACCTCTGTGTCATCAAGTATACTATCCATCCATACCTGTGGTGCATTTCAGTTTTGCACAGTTTTCTGACCACCAGTATATAATATATAGCAGTACGGTACAGTAGGCCACTGCTCTACCTACCTCTGTGTCGTCAAGTATACTATCCATCCATACCTGTGGTGCATTTCAGTTTTGCACAGTTTGCTGACCACCAGCATATAATATATAGCAATACGGTACAGAAGGCCACTGCTCTACCTACCTCTGTGTCGTCAAGTATACTATCCATCCATACCTGTGGTGCATTCCAGTTTTGCACAGTTTGCTGATCACCAGTATATAATATATAGCAGTACGGTAAAGTAGGCCACTGCTCTACCTACCTCTGTGTCGTCAAGTATACTATCCATCCATACCTGTGGTGCATTTCAGTTTTGCACAGTTTGCTGACCACCAGTATATAATATAGAGCAGTACGGTAAAGTAGGCCACTGCTCTACCTACCTCTGTGTCGTCAAGTATACTATCCATCCATACCTGAGGTGCATTTCAGTTTTGCACAGTTTGCTGACCACCAGTATATAATATATAGCAGTACGGTACAGAAGGCCACTGCTCTACCTACCTCTGTGTCGTCAAGTATACTATCCATCCATACCTGTGGTGCATTTCAGTTTTGCACAGTTTGCTGACCACCAGTATATAATATATAGCAGTACGGTACAGTAGGCCACTGCTATACCTACCTCTGTGTCGTCAAGTATACTATCCATCCATACCTGTGGTGCATTTCAGTTTTGCACAGTTTGCTGACCACCAGTATATAATATATAGCAGTACGGTACAGTAGGCCACTGCTTTACCTACCTCTGTGTCATCAAGTATACTATCCATCCATACCTGTGGTGCATTTCAGTTTTGCACAGTTTGCTGACCACCAGTATATAATATATAGCAGTACGGTACAGTAGGCCACTGCTTTACCTACCTCTGTGTCATCAAGTATACTATCCATCCATACCTGTGGTGCATTTCAGTTTTGCACAGTTTTCTGACCACCAGTATATAATATATAGCAATACGGTACAGAAGGCCACTGCTCTACCTACCTCTGTGTCGTCAAGTATACTATCCATCCATACCTGTGGTGCATTCCAGTTTTGCACAGTTTGCTGATCACCAGTATATAATATATAGCAGTACGGTAAAGTAGGCCACTGCTCTACCTACCTCTGTGTCGTCAAGTATACTATCCATCCATACCTGTGGTGCATTTCAGTTTTGCACAGTTTGCTGACCACCAGTATATAATATATAGCAGTACGGTAAAGTAGGCCACTGCTCTACCTACCTCTGTGTCGTCAAGTATACTATCCATCCATACCTGTGGTGCATTTCAGTTTTGCACAGTTTGCTGACCACCAGTATATAATATATAGCAGTACGGTACAGTAGGCCACTGCCCTACCTACCTCTGTGTCGTCAAGTATACTATCCATCCATACCTGTGGTGCATTTCAGTTTTGCACAGTTTGCTGACCACCAGTATATAATATATAGCAGTACGGTAAAGTAGGCCACTGCTCTACCTACCTCTGTGTCTTCGAGTATACTATCCATCCATACCTGTGGTGCATTTCAGTTTTGCAGTTTGCTGACCACCAGTATATAATATATAGCAGTACGGTACAGTAGGCCACTACTCTACCTACCTCTGTGTCGTCAAGTATACTATCCATCCATACCTGTGGTGCATTTCAGTTTTGCACAGTTTGCTGACCACCAGTATATAATATTTAGCAGTACGGTACAGAAGGCCACTGCTCTACCTACCTCTGTGTCGTCAAGTATACTATCCATCCATACCTGTGGTGCATTTCAGTTTTGCACAGTTTGCTGACCACCAGTATATAATATATAGCAGTACGGTACAGTAGGCCACTGCCCTACCTACCTCTGTGTCGTCAAGTATACTATCCATCCATACCTGTGGTGCATTTCAGTTTTGCACAGTTTGCTGACCACCAGTATATAATATATAGCAGTACGGTAAAGTAGGCCACTGCTCTACCTACCTCTGTGTCGTCAAGTATACTATCCATCCATACCTGTGGTGCATTTCAGTTTTGCACAGTTTGCTGACCACCAGTATATAATATATAGCAGTACGCTACAGTAGGCCACTACTCTACCTACCTCTGTGTCGTCAAGTATACTATCCATCCATACCTGTGGTGCATTTCAGTTTTGCACAGTTTGCTGACCACCAGTATATAATATATAGCAGTACGGTACAGAAGGCCACTGCTCTACCTACCTCTGTGTCGTCAAGTATACTATCCATCCATACCTGTGGTGCATTTCAGTTTTGCACAGTTTGCTGACCACCAGTATATAATATATAGCAGTACGGTAAAGTAGGCCACTGCTCTACCTACCTCTGTGTCGTCAAGTATACTATCCATCCATACCTGTGGTGCATTTCAGTTTTGCACAGTTTGCTGACCACCAGTATATAATATATAGAAGTACGGTACAGTAGGCCACTACTCTACCTACCTCTGTGTCGTCAAGTATACTATCCATCCATACCTGTGGTGCATTTCAGTTTTGCACAGTTTGCTGACCACCAGTATATAATATATAGCAGTACGGTACAGAAGGCCACTGCTCTACCTACCTCTGTGTCGTCAAGTATACTATCCATCCATACCTGAGGTGCATTTCAGTTTTGCACAGTTTGCTGACCACCAGTATATAATATATAGCAGTACGGTACAGAAGGCCACTGCTCTACCTACCTCTGTGTCGTCAAGTATACTATCCATCCATACCTGTGGTGCATTTCAGTTTTGCACAGTTTTCTGACCACCAGTATATAATATATAGCAGTACGGTACAGTAGGCCACTGCTCTACCTACCTCTGTGTCGTCAAGTATACTATCCATCCATACCTGTCGTGCATTTCAGTTTTGCACAGTTTGCTGACCACCAGTTTATAATATATAGCAATACGGTACAGAAGGCACTGCTCTACCTACCTCTGTGTCGTCAAGTATACTATCCATCCATACCTGTGGTGCATTCCAGTTTTGCCCAGTTTGCTGATCACCAGTATATAATATATAGCAGTACGGTACAGTAGGCCACTGCTCTACCTACCTCTGTGTCGTCAAGTATACTATCCATCCATACCTGTGGTGCATTTCAGTTTTGCACAGTTTGCTGACCACCAGTATATAATATATAGCAGTACGGTACAGTAAGCCAATGCTCTACCTACCTCTGTGTCGTCAAATATACTATCCATCCATACCTGTGGTGCATTTCAGTTTTGCACAGTTTGCTGACCACCAGTATATAATATATATAGCAGTATGGTACAGTAGGCCACTGCTCTACCTACCTCTGCATCGTCAAGTATACTATCCATCCATACCTGTGGTACATTTCAGTTTTGCACAGTTTGCTGACCACCAGTATATAATATATAGCAGTACGATACAGTAGGCCACTGCTCTACCTACCTCTGTGTCGTCAAGTATACTATCCATCCATACCTGTGGTGCATTTCATTTTTGCACAGTTTGCTGACCACCAGTATATAATATATAGCAGTACGGTACAGTAGGCCACTGCTCTACCTACCTCTGTGTCGTCAAGTATACTATCCATCCATACCTGTGGTGCATTTCAGTTTTGCACAGTTTGCTGACCACCAGTATATAATATATATAGCAGTATGGTACAGTAGGCCACTGCTCTACCTACCTCTGCATCGTCAAGTATACTATCCATCCATACCTGTGGTACATTTCAGTTTTGCACAGTTTGCTGACCACCAGTATATAATATATAGCAGTACGGTAAAGTAGGCCACTGCTCTACCTACCTCTGTGTCGTCAAGTATACTATCCATCCATACCTGTGGTGCATTCCAGTTTTGCACAGTTTGCTGACCACCAGTATATAATATATAGCAGTACGGTACAGAAGGCCACTGCTCTACCTACCTCTGTGTCGTCAAGTATACTATCCATCCATACCTGAGGTGCATTTCAGTTTTGCACAGTTTGCTGACCACCAATATATAATATATAGCAGTATGGTACAGAAGGCCACTGCTCTACCTACCTCTGTGTCGTCAAGTATACTATCCATCCATACCTGTGGTGCATTTCAGTTTTGCACAGTTTGCTGACCACCAGTATATAATATATAGCAGTACGGTACAGTAGGCCACTGCTTTACCTACCTCTGTGTCATCAAGTATACTATCCATCCATACCTGTGGTGCATTTCAGTTTTGCACAGTTTTCTGACCACCAGTATATAATATATAGCAGTACGGTACAGTAGGCCACTGCTCTACCTACCTCTGTGTCGTCAAGTATACTATCCATCCATACCTGTGGTGCATTTCAGTTTTGCACAGTTTGCTGACCACCAGCATATAATATATAGCAATACGGTACAGAAGGCCACTGCTCTACCTACCTCTGTGTCGTCAAGTATACTATCCATCCATACCTGTGGTGCATTCCAGTTTTGCACAGTTTGCTGATCACCAGTATATAATATATAGCAGTACGGTAAAGTAGGCCACTGCTCTACCTACCTCTGTGTCGTCAAGTATACTATCCATCCATACCTGTGGTGCATTTCAGTTTTGCACAGTTTGCTGACCACCAGTATATAATATATAGCAGTACGGTAAAGTAGGCCACTGCTCTACCTACCTCTGTGTCGTCAAGTATACTATCCATCCATACCTGTGGTGCATTTCAGTTTTGCACATTTTGCTGACCACCAGTATATAATATATAGCAGTACGGTACAGTAGGCCACTGCCCTACCTACCTCTGTGTCGTCAAGTATACTATCCATCCATACCTGTGGTTCATTTCAGTTTTGCACAGTTTGCTGACCACCAGTATATAATATAGAGCAGTACGGTAAAGTAGGCCACTGCTCTACCTACCTCTGTGTCGTCAAGTATACTATCCATCCATACCTGAGGTGCATTTCAGTTTTGCACAGTTTGCTGACCACCAGTATATAATATATAGCAGTACGGTACAGAAGGCCACTGCTCTACCTACCTCTGTGTCGTCAAGTATACTATCCATCCATACCTGTGGTGCATTTCAGTTTTGCACAGTTTGCTGACCACCAGTATATAATATATAGCAGTACGGTACAGTAGGCCACTGCTTTACCTACCTCTGTGTCATCAAGTATACTATCCATCCATACCTGTGGTGCATTTCAGTTTTGCACAGTTTTCTGACCACCAGTATATAATATATAGCAGTACGGTACAGTAGGCCACTGCTATACCTACCTCTGTGTCGTCAAGTATACTATCCATCCATACCTGTGGTGCATTTCAGTTTTGCACAGTTTGCTGACCACCAGCATATAATATATAGCAATACGGTACAGAAGGCCACTGCTCTACCTACCTCTGTGTCGTCAAGTATACTATCCATCCATACCTGTGGTGCATTCCAGGTTTGCACAGTTTGCTGATCACCAGTATATAATATATAGCAGTACGGTAAAGTAGGCCACTGCTCTACCTACCTCTGTGTCGTCAAGTATACTATCCATCCATACCTGTGGTGCATTTCAGTTTTGCACAGTTTGCTGACCACCAGTATATAATATATAGCAGTACGGTAAAGTAGGCCACTGCTCTACCTACCTCTGTGTCGTCAAGTATACTATCCATCCATACCTGTGGTGCATTTCAGTTTTGCACAGTTTGCTGACCACCAGTATATAATATATAGCAGTACGGTACAGTAGGCCACTGCCCTACCTACCTCTGTGTCGTCAAGTATACTATCCATCCATACCTGTGGTGCATTTCAGTTTTGCACAGTTTGCTGACCACCAGTATATAATATATAGCAGTACGGTAAAGTAGGCCACTGCTCTACCTACCTCTGTGTCTTCGAGTATACTATCCATCCATACCTGTGGTGCATTTCAGTTTTGCAGTTTGCTGACCACCAGTATATAATATATAGCAGTACGGTACAGTAGGCCACTACTCTACCTACCTCTGTGTCGTCAAGTATACTATCCATCCATACCTGTGGTGCATTTCAGTTTTGCACAGTTTGCTGACCACCAGTATATAATATTTAGCAGTACGGTACAGAAGGCCACTGCTCTACCTACCTCTGTGTCGTCAAGTATACTATCCATCCATACCTGTGGTGCATTTCAGTTTTGCACAGTTTGCTGACCACCAGTATATAATATATAGCAGTACGGTACAGTAGGCCACTGCCCTACCTACCTCTGTGTCGTCAAGTATACTATCCATCCATACCTGTGGTGCATTTCAGTTTTGCACAGTTTGCTGACCACCAGTATATAATATATAGCAGTACGGTAAAGTAGGCCACTGCTCTACCTACCTCTGTGTCGTCAAGTATACTATCCATCCATACCTGTGGTGCATTTCAGTTTTGCACAGTTTGCTGACCACCAGTATATAATATATAGCAGTACGCTACAGTAGGCCACTACTCTACCTACCTCTGTGTCGTCAAGTATACTATCCATCCATACCTGTGGTGCATTTCAGTTTTGCACAGTTTGCTGACCACCAGTATATAATATATAGCAGTACGGTACAGAAGGCCACTGCTCTACCTACCTCTGTGTCGTCAAGTATACTATCCATCCATACCTGTGGTGCATTTCAGTTTTGCACAGTTTGCTGACCACCAGTATATAATATATAGCAGTACGGTACAGTAGGCCACTGCTCTACCTACCTCTGTGTCGTCAAGTATACTATCCATCCATACCTGTCGTGCATTTCAGTTTTGCACAGTTTGCTGACCACCAGTTTATAATATATAGCAATACGGTACAGAAGGCACTGCTCTATCTACCTCTGCATCGTCAAGTATACTATCCATCCATACCTGTGGTGCATTCCAGTTTTGCCCAGTTTGCTGATCACCAGTATATAATATATAGCAGTACGGTACAGTAGGCCACTGCTCTACCTACCTCTGTGTCGTCAAGTATACTATCCATCCATACCTGTGGTGCATTTCAGTTTTGCACAGTTTGCTGACCACCAGTATATAATATAAAGCAGTACGGTACAGTTAGCCAATGCTCTACCTACCTCTGTGTCGTCAAGTATACTATCCATCCATACCTGTGGTGCATTTCAGTTTTGCACAGTTTGCTGACCACCAGTATATAATATATATAGCAGTATGGTACAGTAGGCCACTGCTCTACCTACCTCTGCATCGTCAAGTATACTATCCATCCATACCTGTGGTACATTTCAGTTTTGCACAGTTTGCTGACCACCAGTATATAATATATAGCAGTACGATACAGTAGGCCACTGCTCTACCTACCTCTGTGTCGTCAAGTATACTATCCATCCATACCTGTGGTGCATTTCAGTTTTGCACAGTTTGCTGACCACCAGTATATTATATATAGCAGTACGGTACAGTAGGCCACTGCTCTACCTACCTCTGTGTCGTCAAGTATACTATCCATCCATACCTGTGGTGCATTCCAGTTTTGCACAGTTTGCTGATCACCAGTATATAATATATAGCAGTACGGTAAAGTAGGCCACTGCTCTACCTACCTCTGTGTCGTCAAGTATACTATCCATCCATACCTGTGGTGCATTTCAGTTTTGCACAGTTTGCTGACCACCAGTATATAATATATAGCAGTACGGTAAAGTATGCCACTGCTCTACCTACCTCTGTGTCGTCAAGTATACTATCCATCCATACCTGTGGTGCATTTCAGTTTTGCACAGTTTGCTGACCACCAGTATATAATATATAGCAGTACGGTACAGTAGGCCACTGCCCTACCTACCTCTGTGTCGTCAAGTATACTATCCATCCATACCTGTGGTGCATTTCAGTTTTGCACAGTTTGCTGACCACCAGTATATAATATATAGCAGTACGGTAAAGTAGGCCACTGCTCTACCTACCTCTGTGTCGTCGAGTATACTATCCATCCATACCTGTGATGCATTTCAGTTTTGCACAGTTTGCTGACCACCAGTATATAATATATAGCAGTACGGTACAGTAGGCCACTACTCTACCTACCTCTGTGTCGTCAAGTATACTATCCATCCATACCTGTGGTGCATTTCAGTTTTGCACAGTTTGCTGACCACCAGTATATAATATATAGCAGTACGGTACAGAAGGCCACTGCTCTACCTACCTCTGTGTCGTCAAGTATACTATCCATCCATACCTGAGGTGCATTTCAGTTTTGCACAGTTTGCTGACCACCAGTATATAATATATAGCAGTACGGTACAGAAGGCCACTGCTCTACCTACCTCTGTGTCGTCAAGTATACTATCCATCCATACCTGTGGTGCATTTCAGTTTTGCACAGTTTGCTGACCACCAGTTTATAATATATAGCAATACGGTACAGAAGGCCACTGCTCTACCTACCTCTGTGTCGTCAAGTATACTATCCATCCATACCTGTGGTGCATTCCAGTTTTGCCCAGTTTGCTGATCACCAGTATATAATATATAGCAGTACGGTACAGTAGGCCACTGCTCTACCTACCTCTGTGTCGTCAAGTATACTATCCATCCATACCTGTGGTGCATTTCAGTTTTGCACAGTTTGCTGACCACCAGTATATAATATAAAGCAGTACGGTACAGTTAGCCAATGCTCTACCTACCTCTGTGTCGTCAAGTATACTATCCATCCATACCTGTGGTGCATTTCAGTTTTGCACAGTTTGCTGACCACCAGTATATAATATATATAGCAGTATGGTACAGTAGGCCACTGCTCTACCTACCTCTGCATCGTCAAGTATACTATCCATCCATACCTGTGGTACATTTCAGTTTTGCACAGTTTGCTGACCACCAGTATATAATATATAGCAGTACGATACAGTAGGCCACTGCTCTACCTACCTCTGTGTCGTCAAGTATACTATCCATCCATACCTGTGGTGCATTTCAGTTTTGCACAGTTTGCTGACCACCAGTATATAATATATAGCAGTACGGTACAGTAGGCCACTGCTCTACCTACCTCTGTGTCGTCAAGTATACTATCCATCCATACCTGTGGTGCATTCCAGTTTTGCACAGTTTGCTGATCACCAGTATATAATATATAGCAGTACGGTAAAGTAGGCCACTGCTCTACCTACCTCTGTGTCGTCAAGTATACTATCCATCCATACCTGTGGTGCATTTCAGTTTTGCACAGTTTGCTGACCACCAGTATATAATATATAGCAGTACGGTAAAGTATGCCACTGCTCTACCTACCTCTGTGTCGTCAAGTATACTATCCATCCATACCTGTGGTGCATTTCAGTTTTGCACAGTTTGCTGACCACCAGTATATAATATATAGCAGTACGGTACAGTAGGCCACTGCCCTACCTACCTCTGTGTCGTCAAGTATACTATCCATCCATACCTGTGGTGCATTTCAGTTTTGCACAGTGTGCTGACCACCAGTATATAATATATAGCAGTACGGTAAAGTAGGCCACTGCTCTACCTACCTCTGTGTCGTCGAGTATACTATCCATCCATACCTGTGATGCATTTCAGTTTTGCACAGTTTGCTGACCACCAGTATATAATATATAGCAGTACGGTACAGTAGGCCACTACTCTACCTACCTCTGTGTCGTCAAGTATACTATCCATCCATACCTGTGGTGCATTTCAGTTTTGCACAGTTTGCTGACCACCAGTATATAATATATAGCAGTACGGTACAGAAGGCCACTGCTCTACCTACCTCTGTGTCGTCAAGTATACTATCCATCCATACCTGAGGTGCATTTCAGTTTTGCACAGTTTGCTGACCACCAGTATATAATATATAGCAGTACGGTACAGAAGGCCACTGCTCTACCTACCTCTGTGTCGTCAAGTATACTATCCATCCATACCTGTGGTGCATTTCAGTTTTGCACAGTTTTCTGACCACCAGTATATAATATATAGCAGTACGGTACAGTAGGCCACTGCTCTACCTACCTCTGTGTCGTCAAGTATACTATCCATCCATACCTGTCGTGCATTTCAGTTTTGCACAGTTTGCTGACCACCAGTTTATAATATATAGCAATACGGTACAGAAGGCCACTGCTCTACCTACCTCTGTGTCGTCAAGTATACTATCCATCCATACCTGTGGTGCATTCCAGTTTTGCCCAGTTTGCTGATCACCAGTATATAATATATAGCAGTACGGTACAGTAGGCCACTGCTCTACCTACCTCTGTGTCGTCAAGTATACTATCCATCCATACCTGTGGTGCATTTCAGTTTTGCACAGTTTGCTGACCACCAGTATATAATATATAGCAGTACGGTACAGTAGGCCACTGCTCTACCTACCTCTGTGTCGTCAAGTATACTATCCATCCATACCTGTGGTGCATTTCAGTTTTGCACAGTTTGCTGACCACCAGTATATAATATATAGCAGTACGGTACAGTAAGCCAATGCTCTACCTACCTCTGTGTCGTCAAGTATACTATCCATACATACCTGTGGTGCATTTCAGTTTTGCACAGTTTGCTGACCACCAGTATATAATATATATAGCAGTATGGTACAGTAGGCCACTGCTCTACCTACCTCTGCATCGTCAAGTATACTATCCATCCATACCTGTGGTACATTTCAGTTTTGCACAGTTTGCTGACCACCAGTATATAATATATAGCAGTACGATACAGTAGGCCACTGCTCTACCTACCTCTGTGTCGTCAAGTATACTATCCATCCATACCTGTGGTGCATTTCAGTTTTGCACAGTTTGCTGACCACCAGTATATAATATATAGCAGTACGGTACAGTAGGCCACTGCTCTACCTACCTCTGTGTCGTCAAGTATACTATCCATCCATACCTGTGGTGCATTTCAGTTTTGCACAGTTTGCTGATCACCAGTATATAATATATAGCAGTACGGTACAGTAGGCCACTGCGCTACCTACCTCTGTGTCGTCAAGTATACTATCCATCCATACCTGTGGTGCATTTCAGTTTTGCACAGTTTGCTGACCACCAGTATATAATATATAGCAGTATGGTACAGTAGGCCACTGCTCTACCTACCTCTGCATCGTCAAGTATACTATCCATCCATACCTGTGGTACATTTCAGTTTTGCACAGTTTGCTGACCACCAGTATATAATATATAGCAGTACGGTAAAGTAGGCCACTGCTCTACCTACCTCTGTGTCGTCAAGTATACTATCCATCCATACCTGTGGTGCATTTCAGTTTTGCACAGTTTGCTGACCACCAGTATATAATATATAGCAGTACGGTACAGTAGGCCACTGCCCTACCTACCTCTGTGTCGTCAAGTATACTATCCATCCATACCTGTGGTGCATTTCAGTTTTGCACAGTTTGCTGGCCACCAGTATATAATATATAGCAGTACGGTAAAGTAGGCCACTGCTCTATCTACCTCTGTGTCGTCAAGTATACTATCCATCCATACCTGTGGTGCATTTCAGTTTTGCACAGTTTGCTGACCACCAGTATATAATATATAGCAGTACGGTACAGTAGGCCACTACTCTACCTACCTCTGTGTCGTCAAGTATACTATCCATCCATACCTGTGGTGCATTTCAGTTTTGCACAGTTTGCTGACCACCAGTATATAATATATAGCAGTACTGTACAGAAGGCCACTGCTCTACCTACCTCTGTGTCGTCAAGTATACTATCCATCCATACCTGAGGTGCATTTCAGTTTTGCACAGTTTGCTGACCACCAGTATATAATATATAGCAGTACGGTACAGAAGGCCACTGCTCTACCTACCTCTGTGTCGTCAAGTATACTATCCATCCATACCTGTGGTGCATTTCAGTTTTGCACAGTTTTCTGACCACCAGTATATAATATATAGCAGTACGGTACAGTAGGCCACTGCTCTACCTACCTCTGTGTCGTCAAGTATACTATCCATCCATACCTGTCGTGCATTTCAGTTTTGCACAGTTTGCTGACCACCAGTTTATAATATATAGCAATACGGTACAGAAGGCACTGCTCTACCTACCTCTGTGTCGTCAAGTATACTATCCATCCATACCTGTGGTGCATTCCAGTTTTGCCCAGTTTGCTGATCACCAGTATATAATATATAGCAGTACGGTACAGTAGGCCACTGCTCTACCTACCTCTGTGTCGTCAAGTATACTATCCATCCATACCTGTGGTGCATTTCAGTTTTGCACAGTTTGCTGACCACCAGTATATAATATATAGCAGTACGGTACAGTAAGCCAATGCTCTACCTACCTCTGTGTCGTCAAATATACTATCCATCCATACTTGTGGTGCATTTCAGTTTTGCACAGTTTGCTGACCACCAGTATATAATATATATAGCAGTATGGTACAGTAGGCCACTGCTCTACCTACCTCTGCATCGTCAAGTATACTATCCATCCATACCTGTGGTACATTTCAGTTTTGCACAGTTTGCTGACCACCAGTATATAATATATAGCAGTACGATACAGTAGGCCACTGCTCTACCTACCTCTGTGTCGTCAAGTATACTATCCATCCATACCTGTGGTGCATTTCATTTTTGCACAGTTTGCTGACCACCAGTATATAATATATAGCAGTACGGTACAGTAGGCCACTGCTCTACCTACCTCTGTGTCGTCAAGTATACTATCCATCCATACCTGTGGTGCATTTCAGTTTTGCACAGTTTGCTGACCACCAGTATATAATATATAGCAGTATGGTACAGTAGGCCACTGCTCTACCTACCTCTGCATCGTCAAGTATACTATCCATCCATACCTGTGGTACATTTCAGTTTTGCACAGTTTGCTGACCACCAGTATATAATATATAGCAGTACGGTAAAGTAGGCCACTGCTCTACCTACCTCTGTGTCGTCAAGTATACTATCCATCCATACCTGTGGTGCATTCCAGTTTTGCACAGTTTGCTGACCACCAGTATATAATATATAGCAGTACGGTACAGAAGGCCACTGCTCTACCTACCTCTGTGTCGTCAAGTATACTATCCATCCATACCTGAGGTGCATTTCAGTTTTGCACAGTTTGCTGACCACCAATATATAATATATAGCAGTATGGTACAGAAGGCCACTGCTCTACCTACCTCTGTGTCGTCAAGTATACTATCCATCCATACCTGTGGTGCATTTCAGTTTTGCACAGTTTGCTGACCACCAGTATATAATATATAGCAGTACGGTACAGTAGGCCACTGCTTTACCTACCTCTGTGTCATCAAGTATACTATCCATCCATACCTGTGGTGCATTTCAGTTTTGCACAGTTTTCTGACCACCAGTATATAATATATAGCAGTACGGTACAGTAGGCCACTGCTCTACCTACCTCTGTGTCGTCAAGTATACTATCCATCCATACCTGTGGTGCATTTCAGTTTTGCACAGTTTGCTGACCACCAGCATATAATATATAGCAATACGGTACAGAAGGCCACTGCTCTACCTACCTCTGTGTCGTCAAGTATACTATCCATCCATACCTGTGGTGCATTCCAGTTTTGCACAGTTTGCTGATCACCAGTATATAATATATAGCAGTACGGTAAAGTAGGCCACTGCTCTACCTACCTCTGTGTCGTCAAGTATACTATCCATCCATACCTGTGGTGCATTTCAGTTTTGCACAGTTTGCTGACCACCAGTATATAATATATAGCAGTACGGTAAAGTAGGCCACTGCTCTACCTACCTCTGTGTCGTCAAGTATACTATCCATCCATACCTGTGGTGCATTTCAGTTTTGCACATTTTGCTGACCACCAGTATATAATATATAGCAGTACGGTACAGTAGGCCACTGCCCTATCTACCTCTGTGTCGTCAAGTATACTATCCATCCATACCTGTGGTGCATTTCAGTTTTGCACAGTTTGCTGACCACCAGTATATAATATAGAGCAGTACGGTAAAGTAGGCCACTGCTCTACCTACCTCTGTGTTGTCAAGTATACTATCCATCCATACCTGAGGTGCATTTCAGTTTTGCACAGTTTGCTGACCACCAGTATATAATATATAGCAGTACGGTACAGAAGGCCACTGCTCTACCTACCTCTGTGTCGTCAAGTATACTATCCATCCATACCTGTGGTGCATTTCAGTTTTGCACAGTTTGCTGACCACCAGTATATAATATATAGCAGTACGGTACAGTAGGCCACTGCTTTACCTACCTCTGTGTCATCAAGTATACTATCCATCCATACCTGTGGTGCATTTCAGTTTTGCACAGTTTTCTGACCACCAGTATATAATATATAGCAGTACGGTACAGTAGGCCACTGCTATACCTACCTCTGTGTCGTCAAGTATACTATCCATCCATACCTGTGGTGCATTTCAGTTTTGCACAGTTTGCTGACCACCAGCATATAATATATAGCAATACGGTACAGAAGGCCACTGCTCTACCTACCTCTGTGTCGTCAAGTATACTATCCATCCATACCTGTGGTGCACAGTTTGCTGATCACCAGTATATAATATATAGCAGTACGGTAAAGTAGGCCACTGCTCTACCTACCTCTGTGTCGTCAAGTATACTATCCATCCATACCTGTGGTGCATTTCAGTTTTGCACAGTTTGCTGACCACCAGTATATAATATATAGCAGTACGGTAAAGTAGGCCACTGCTCTACCTACCTCTGTGTCGTCAAGTATACTATCCATCCATACCTGTGGTGCATTTCAGTTTTGCACAGTTTGCTGACCACCAGTATATAATATATAGCAGTACGGTACAGTAGGCCACTGCCCTACCTACCTCTGTGTCGTCAAGTATACTATCCATCCATACCTGTGGTGCATTTCAGTTTTGCACAGTTTGCTGACCACCAGTATATAATATATAGCAGTACGGTAAAGTAGGCCACTGCTCTACCTACCTCTGTGTCTTCGAGTATACTATCCATCCATACCTGTGGTGCATTTCAGTTTTGCAGTTTGCTGACCACCAGTATATAATATATAGCAGTACGGTACAGTAGGCCACTACTCTACCTACCTCTGTGTCGTCAAGTATACTATCCATCCATACCTGTGGTGCATTTCAGTTTTGCACAGTTTGCTGACCACCAGTATATAATATTTAGCAGTACGGTACAGAAGGCCACTGCTCTAACTACCTCTGTGTCGTCAAGTATACTATCCATCCATACCTGAGGTGCATTTCAGTTTTGCACAGTTTGCTGACCACCAGTATATAATATATAGCAGTACGGTACAGAAGGCCACTGCTCTACCTACCTCTGTGTCGTCAAGTATACTATCCATCCATACCTGTGGTGCATTTCAGTTTTGCACAGTTTTCTGACCACCAGTATATAATATATAGCAGTACGGTACAGTAGGCCACTGCTCTACCTACCTCTGTGTCGTCAAGTATACTATCCATCCATACCTGTGGTGCATTTCAGTTTTGCACAGTTTGCTGACCACCAGTTTATAATATATAGCAATACGGTACAGAAGGCCACTGCTCTACCTACCTCTGTGTCGTCAAGTATACTATCCATCCATACCTGTGGTGCATTCCAGTTTTGCCCAGTTTGCTGATCACCAGTATATAATATATAGCAGTACGGTACAGTAGGCCACTCTCTACCTACCTCTGTGTCGTCAAGTATACTATCCATCCATACCTGTGGTGCATTTCAGTTTTGCACAGTTTGCTGACCACCAGTATATAATATATAGCAGTACGGTACAGTAAGCCAATGCTCTACCTACCTCTGTGTCGTCAAGTATACTATCCATCCATACCTGTGGTGCATTTCAGTTTTGCACAGTTTGCTGACCACCAGTATATAATATATATAGCAGTATGGTACAGTAGGCCACTGCTCTACCTACCTCTGCATCGTCAATTATACTATCCATCCATACCTGTGGTACATTTCAGTTTTGCACAGTTTGCTGACCACCAGTATATAATATATAGCAGTACGGTACAGTAGGCCACTGCTTTACCTACCTCTGTGTCATCAAGTATACTATCCATCCATACCTGTGGTGCATTTCAGTTTTGCACAGTTTTCTGACCACCAGTATATAATATATAGCAGTACGGTACAGTAGGCCACTGCTATACCTACCTCTGTGTCGTCAAGTATACTATCCATCCATACCTGTGGTGCATTTCAGTTTTGCACAGTTTGCTGACCACCAGCATATAATATATAGCAATACGGTACAGAAGGCCACTGCTCTACCTACCTCTGTGTCGTCAAGTATACTATCCATCCATACCTGTGGTGCATTCCAGTTTTGCACAGTTTGCTGATCACCAGTATATAATATATAGCAGTACGGTAAAGTAGGCCACTGCTCTACCTACCTCTGTGTCGTCAAGTATACTATCCATCCATACCTGTGGTGCATTTCAGTTTTGCACAGTTTGCTGACCACCAGTATATAATATATAGCAGTACGGTAAAGTAGGCCACTGCTCTACCTACCTCTGTGTCGTCAAGTATACTATCCATCCATACCTGTGGTGCATTTCAGTTTTGCACAGTTTGCTGACCACCAGTATATAATATATAGCAGTACGGTACAGTAGGCCACTGCCCTACCTACCTCTGTGTCGTCAAGTATACTATCCATCCATACCTGTGGTGCATTTCAGTTTTGCACAGTTTGCTGACCACCAGTATATAATATATAGCAGTACGGTAAAGTAGGCCACTGCTCTACCTACCTCTGTGTCTTCGAGTATACTATCCATCCATACCTGTGGTGCATTTCAGTTTTGCAGTTTGCTGACCACCAGTATATAATATATAGCAGTACGGTACAGTAGGCCACTACTCTACCTACCTCTGTGTCGTCAAGTATACTATCCATCCATACCTGTGGTGCATTTCAGTTTTGCACAGTTTGCTGACCACCAGTATATAATATTTAGCAGTACGGTACAGAAGGCCACTGCTCTACCTACCTCTGTGTCGTCAAGTATACTATCCATCCATACCTGAGGTGCATTTCAGTTTTGCACAGTTTGCTGACCACCAGTATATAATATATAGCAGTACGGTACAGAAGGCCACTGCTCTACCTACCTCTGTGTCGTCAAGTATACTATCCATCCATACCTGTGGTGCATTTCAGTTTTGCACAGTTTTCTGACCACCAGTATATAATATATAGCAGTACGGTACAGTAGGCCACTGCTCTACCTACCTCTGTGTCATCAAGTATACTATCCATCCATACCTGTCGTGCATTTCAGTTTTGCACAGTTTGCTGACCACCAGTTTATAATATATAGCAATACGGTACAGAAGGCCACTGCTCTACCTACCTCTGTGTCGTCAAGTATACTATCCATCCATACCTGAGGTGCATTTCAGTTTTGCACAGTTTGCTGACCACCAATATATAATATATAGCAGTATGGTACAGAAGGCCACTGCTCTACCTACCTCTGTGTCGTCAAGTATACTATCCATCCATACCTGTGGTGCATTTCAGTTTTGCACAGTTTGCTGACCACCAGTATATAATATATAGCAGTACGGTACAGTAGGCCACTGCTTTACCTACCTCTGTGTCATCAAGTATACTATCCATCCATACCTGTGGTGCATTTCAGTTTTGCACAGTTTTCTGACCACCAGTATATAATATATAGCAGTACGGTACAGTAGGCCACTGCTCTACCTACCTCTGTGTCGTCAAGTATACTATCCATCCATACCTGTGGTGCATTTCAGTTTTGCACAGTTTGCTGACCACCAGCATATAATATATAGCAATACGGTACAGAAGGCCACTGCTCTACCTACCTCTGTGTCGTCAAGTATACTATCCATCCATACCTGTGGTGCATTCCAGTTTTGCACAGTTTGCTGATCACCAGTATATAATATATAGCAGTACGGTAAAGTAGGCCACTGCTCTACCTACCTCTGTGTCGTCAAGTATACTATCCATCCATACCTGTGGTGCATTTCAGTTTTGCACAGTTTGCTGACCACCAGTATATAATATATAGCAGTACGGTAAAGTAGGCCACTGCTCTACCTACCTCTGTGTCGTCAAGTATACTATCCATCCATACCTGTGGTGCATTTCAGTTTTGCACAGTTTGCTGACCACCAGTATATAATATATAGCAGTACGGTACAGTAGGCCACTGCCCTACCTACCTCTGTGTCGTCAAGTATACTATCCATCCATACCTGTGGTGCATTTCAGTTTTGCACAGTTTGCTGACCACCAGTATATAATATATAGCAGTACGGTAAAGTAGGCCACTGCTCTACCTACCTCTGTGTCTTCGAGTATACTATCCATCCATACCTGTGGTGCATTTCAGTTTTGCAGTTTGCTGACCACCAGTATATAATATATAGCAGTACGGTACAGTAGGCCACTACTCTACCTACCTCTGTGTCGTCAAGTATACTATCCATCCATACCTGTGGTGCATTTCAGTTTTGCACAGTTTGCTGACCACCAGTATATAATATTTAGCAGTACGGTACAGAAGGCCACTGCTCTACCTACCTCTGTGTCGTCAAGTATACTATCCATCCATACCTGAGGTGCATTTCAGTTTTGCACAGTTTGCTGACCACCAGTATATAATATATAGCAGTACGGTACAGAAGGCCACTGCTCTACCTACCTCTGTGTCGTCAAGTATACTATCCATCCATACCTGTGGTGCATTTCAGTTTTGCACAGTTTTCTGACCACCAGTATATAATATATAGCAGTACGGTACAGTAGGCCACTGCTCTACCTACCTCTGTGTCATCAAGTATACTATCCATCCATACCTGTCGTGCATTTCAGTTTTGCACAGTTTGCTGACCACCAGTTTATAATATATAGCAATACGGTACAGAAGGCCACTGCTCTACCTACCTCTGTGTCGTCAAGTATACTATCCATCCATACCTGAGGTGCATTTCAGTTTTGCACAGTTTGCTGACCACCAATATATAATATATAGCAGTATGGTACAGAAGGCCACTGCTCTACCTACCTCTGTGTCGTCAAGTATACTATCCATCCATACCTGTGGTGCATTTCAGTTTTGCACAGTTTGCTGACCACCAGTATATAATATATAGCAGTACGGTACAGTAGGCCACTGCTTTACCTACCTCTGTGTCATCAAGTATACTATCCATCCATACCTGTGGTGCATTTCAGTTTTGCACAGTTTTCTGACCACCAGTATATAATATATAGCAGTACGGTACAGTAGGCCACTGCTCTACCTACCTCTGTGTCGTCAAGTATACTATCCATCCATACCTGTGGTGCATTTCAGTTTTGCACAGTTTGCTGACCACCAGCATATAATATATAGCAATACGGTACAGAAGGCCACTGCTCTACCTACCTCTGTGTCGTCAAGTATACTATCCATCCATACCTGTGGTGCATTCCAGTTTTGCACAGTTTGCTGATCACCAGTATATAATATATAGCAGTACGGTAAAGTAGGCCACTGCTCTACCTACCTCTGTGTCGTCAAGTATACTATCCATCCATACCTGTGGTGCATTTCAGTTTTGCACAGTTTGCTGACCACCAGTATATAATATATAGCAGTACGGTAAAGTAGGCCACTGCTCTACCTACCTCTGTGTCGTCAAGTATACTATCCATCCATACCTGTGGTGCATTTCAGTTTTGCACATTTTGCTGACCACCAGTATATAATATATAGCAGTACGGTACAGTAGGCCACTGCCCTATCTACCTCTGTGTCGTCAAGTATACTATCCATCCATACCTGTGGTGCATTTCAGTTTTGCACAGTTTGCTGACCACCAGTATATAATATAGAGCAGTACGGTAAAGTAGGCCACTGCTCTACCTACCTCTGTGTCGTCAAGTATACTATCCATCCATACCTGTGGTGCATTTCAGTTTTGCACAGTTTGCTGACCACCAGTATATAATATATAGCAGTACGGTAAAGTAGGCCACTGCTCTACCTACCTCTGTGTCGTCAAGTATACTATCCATCCATACCTGTGGTGCATTTCAGTTTTGCACAGTTTGCTGACCACCAGTATATAATATATAGCAGTACGGTACAGTAGGCCACTGCCCTACCTACCTCTGTGTCGTCAAGTATACTATCCATCCATACCTGTGGTGCATTTCAGTTTTGCACAGTTTGCTGACCACCAGTATATAATATATAGCAGTACGGTAAAGTAGGCCACTGCTCTACCTACCTCTGTGTCTTCGAGTATACTATCCATCCATACCTGTGGTGCATTTCAGTTTTGCAGTTTGCTGACCACCAGTATATAATATATAGCAGTACGGTACAGTAGGCCACTACTCTACCTACCTCTGTGTCGTCAAGTATACTATCCATCCATACCTGTGGTGCATTTCAGTTTTGCACAGTTTGCTGACCACCAGTATATAATATTTAGCAGTACGGTACAGAAGGCCACTGCTCTACCTACCTCTGTGTCGTCAAGTATACTATCCATCCATACCTGAGGTGCATTTCAGTTTTGC
The DNA here is from genome assembly GCF_028390025.1 of Pseudophryne corroboree. Lineage (NCBI taxonomy): Eukaryota > Metazoa > Chordata > Amphibia > Anura > Myobatrachidae > Pseudophryne > Pseudophryne corroboree. The sequence goes on along the minus strand of NC_086444.1, from coordinate 42,669,185 downwards.
ACAGTTTGCTGACCACCAGTATATAATATATAGCAGTACGGTACAGAAGGCCACTGCTCTACCTACCTCTGTGTCGTCAAGTATACTATCCATCCATACCTGTGGTGCATTTCAGTTTTGCACAGTTTTCTGACCACCAGTATATAATATATAGCAGTACGGTACAGTAGGCCACTGCTCTACCTACCTCTGTGTCGTCAAGTATACTATCCATCCATACCTGTCGTGCATTTCAGTTTTGCACAGTTTGCTGACCACCAGTTTATAATATATAGCAATACGGTACAGAAGGCCACTGCTCTACCTACCTCTGTGTCGTCAAGTATACTATCCATCCATACCTGAGGTGCATTTCAGTTTTGCACAGTTTGCTGACCACCAATATATAATATATAGCAGTATGGTACAGAAGGCCACTGCTCTACCTACCTCTGTGTCGTCAAGTATACTATCCATCCATACCTGTGGTGCATTTCAGTTTTGCACAGTTTGCTGACCACCAGTATATAATATATAGCAGTACGGTACAGTAGGCCACTGCTTTACCTACCTCTGTGTCATCAAGTATACTATCCATCCATACCTGTGGTGCATTTCAGTTTTGCACAGTTTTCTGACCACCAGTATATAATATATAGCAGTACGGTACAGTAGGCCACTGCTCTACCTACCTCTGTGTCGTCAAGTATACTATCCATCCATACCTGTGGTGCATTTCAGTTTTGCACAGTTTGCTGACCACCAGCATATAATATATAGCAATACGGTACAGAAGGCCACTGCTCTACCTACCTCTGTGTCGTCAAGTATACTATCCATCCATACCTGTGGTGCATTCCAGTTTTGCACAGTTTGCTGATCACCAGTATATAATATATAGCAGTACGGTAAAGTAGGCCACTGCTCTACCTACCTCTGTGTCGTCAAGTATACTATCCATCCATACCTGTGGTGCATTTCAGTTTTGCACAGTTTGCTGACCACCAGTATATAATATATAGCAGTACGGTAAAGTAGGCCACTGCTCTACCTACCTCTGTGTCGTCAAGTATACTATCCATCCATACCTGTGGTGCATTTCAGTTTTGCACATTTTGCTGACCACCAGTATATAATATATAGCAGTACGGTACAGTAGGCCACTGCCCTATCTACCTCTGTGTCGTCAAGTATACTATCCATCCATACCTGTGGTGCATTTCAGTTTTGCACAGTTTGCTGACCACCAGTATATAATATAGAGCAGTACGGTAAAGTAGGCCACTGCTCTACCTACCTCTGTGTCGTCAAGTATACTATCCATCCATACCTGAGGTGCATTTCAGTTTTGCACAGTTTGCTGACCACCAGTATATAATATATAGCAGTACGGTACAGAAGGCCACTGCTCTACCTACCTCTGTGTCGTCAAGTATACTATCCATCCATACCTGTGGTGCATTTCAGTTTTGCACAGTTTGCTGACCACCAGTTTATAATATATAGCAGTACGGTACAGTAGGCCACTGCTTTACCTACCTCTGTGTCATCAAGTATACTATCCATCCATACCTGTGGTGCATTTCAGTTTTGCACAGTTTTCTGACCACCAGTATATAATATATAGCAGTACGGTACAGTAGGCCACTGCTATACCTACCTCTGTGTCGTCAAGTATACTATCCATCCATACCTGTGGTGCATTTCAGTTTTGCACAGTTTGCTGACCACCAGCATATAATATATAGCAATACGGTACAGAAGGCCACTGCTCTACCTACCTCTGTGTCGTCAAGTATACTATCCATCCATACCTGTGGTGCATTCCAGTTTTGCACAGTTTGCTGATCACCAGTATATAATATATAGCAGTACGGTAAAGTAGGCCACTGCTCTACCTACCTCTGTGTCGTCAAGTATACTATCCATCCATACCTGTGGTGCATTTCAGTTTTGCACAGTTTGCTGACCACCAGTATATAATATATAGCAGTACGGTAAAGTAGGCCACTGCTCTACCTACCTCTGTGTCGTCAAGTATACTATCCATCCATACCTGTGGTGCATTTCAGTTTTGCACAGTTTGCTGACCACCAGTATATAATATATAGCAGTACGGTACAGTAGGCCACTGCCCTATCTACCTCTGTGTCGTCAAGTATACTATCCATCCATACCTGTGGTGCATTTCAGTTTTGCACAGTTTGCTGACCACCAGTATATAATATAGAGCAGTACGGTAAAGTAGGCCACTGCTCTACCTACCTCTGTGTCGTCAAGTATACTATCCATCCATACCTGAGGTGCATTTCAGTTTTGCACAGTTTGCTGACCACCAGTATATAATATATAGCAGTACGGTACAGAAGGCCACTGCTCTACCTACCTCTGTGTCGTCAAGTATACTATCCATCCATACCTGTGGTGCATTTCAGTTTTGCACAGTTTGCTGACCACCAGTATATAATATATAGCAGTACGGTACAGTAGGCCACTGCTTTACCTACCTCTGTGTCATCAAGTATACTATCCATCCATACCTGTGGTGCATTTCAGTTTTGCACAGTTTTCTGACCACCAGTATATAATATATAGCAGTACGGTACAGTAGGCCACTGCTATACCTACCTCTGTGTCGTCAAGTATACTATCCATCCATACCTGTGGTGCATTTCAGTTTTGCACAGTTTGCTGACCACCAGCATATAATATATAGCAATACGGTACAGAAGGCCACTGCTCTACCTACCTCTGTGTCGTCAAGTATACTATCCATCCATACCTGTGGTGCATTCCAGTTTTGCACAGTTTGCTGATCACCAGTATATAATATATAGCAGTACGGTAAAGTAGGCCACTGCTCTACCTACCTCTGTGTCGTCAAGTATACTATCCATCCATACCTGTGGTGCATTTCAGTTTTGCACAGTTTGCTGACCACCAGTATATAATATATAGCAGTACGGTAAAGTAGGCCACTGCTCTACCTACCTCTGTGTCGTCAAGTATACTATCCATCCATACCTGTGGTGCATTTCAGTTTTGCACAGTTTGCTGACCACCAGTATATAATATATAGCAGTACGGTACAGTAGGCCACTGCCCTACCTACCTCTGTGTCGTCAAGTATACTATCCATCCATACCTGTGGTGCATTTCAGTTTTGCACAGTTTGCTGACCACCAGTATATAATATATAGCAGTACGGTAAAGTAGGCCACTGCTCTACCTACCTCTGTGTCTTCGAGTATACTATCCATCCATACCTGTGGTGCATTTCAGTTTTGCAGTTTGCTGACCACCAGTATATAATATATAGCAGTACGGTACAGTAGGCCACTACTCTACCTACCTCTGTGTCGTCAAGTATACTATCCATCCATACCTGTGGTGCATTTCAGTTTTGCACAGTTTGCTGACCACCAGTATATAATATTTAGCAGTACGGTACAGAAGGCCACTGCTCTAACTACCTCTGTGTCGTCAAGTATACTATCCATCCATACCTGAGGTGCATTTCAGTTTTGCACAGTTTGCTGACCACCAGTATATAATATATAGCAGTACGGTACAGAAGGCCACTGCTCTACCTACCTCTGTGTCGTCAAGTATACTATCCATCCATACCTGTGGTGCATTTCAGTTTTGCACAGTTTTCTGACCACCAGTATATAATATATAGCAGTACGGTACAGTAGGCCACTGCTCTACCTACCTCTGTGTCGTCAAGTATACTATCCATCCATACCTGTCGTGCATTTCAGTTTTGCACAGTTTGCTGACCACCAGTTTATAATATATAGCAGTACGGTACAGAAGGCCACTGCTCTACCTACCTCTGTGTCGTCAAGTATACTATCCATCCATACCTGTGGTGCATTCCAGTTTTGCCCAGTTTGCTGATCACCAGTATATAATATATAGCAGTACGGTACAGTAGGCCACTCTCTACCTACCTCTGTGTCGTCAAGTATACTATCCATCCATACCTGTGGTGCATTTCAGTTTTGCACAGTTTGCTGACCACCAGTATATAATATATAGCAGTACGGTACAGTAAGCCAATGCTCTACCTACCTCTGTGTCGTCAAGTATACTATCCATCCATACCTGTGGTGCATTTCAGTTTTGCACAGTTTGCTGACCACCAGTATATAATATATATAGCAGTATGGTACAGTAGGCCACTGCTCTACCTACCTCTGCATCGTCAATTATACTATCCATCCATACCTGTGGTACATTTCAGTTTTGCACAGTTTGCTGACCACCAGTATATAATATATAGCAGTACGGTACAGTAGGCCACTGCTTTACCTACCTCTGTGTCATCAAGTATACTATCCATCCATACCTGTGGTGCATTTCAGTTTTGCACAGTTTTCTGACCACCAGTATATAATATATAGCAGTACGGTACAGTAGGCCACTGCTATACCTACCTCTGTGTCGTCAAGTATACTATCCATCCATACCTGTGGTGCATTTCAGTTTTGCACAGTTTGCTAACCACCAGCATATAATATATAGCAATACGGTACAGAAGGCCACTGCTCTACCTACCTCTGTGTCGTCAAGTATACTATCCATCCATACCTGTGGTGCATTCCAGTTTTGCACAGTTTGCTGATCACCAGTATATAATATATAGCAGTACGGTAAAGTAGGCCACTGCTCTACCTACCTCTGTGTCGTCAAGTATACTATCCATCCATACCTGTGGTGCATTTCAGTTTTGCACAGTTTGCTGACCACCAGTATATAATATATAGCAGTACGGTAAAGTAGGCCACTGCTCTACCTACCTCTGTGTCGTCAAGTATACTATCCATCCATACCTGTGGTGCATTTCAGTTTTGCACAGTTTGCTGACCACCAGTATATAATATATAGCAGTACGGTACAGTAGGCCACTGCCCTACCTACCTCTGTGTCGTCAAGTATACTATCCATCCATACCTGTGGTGCATTTCAGTTTTGCACAGTTTGCTGACCACCAGTATATAATATATAGCAGTACGGTAAAGTAGGCCACTGCTCTACCTACCTCTGTGTCTTCGAGTATACTATCCATCCATACCTGTGGTGCATTTCAGTTTTGCAGTTTGCTGACCACCAGTATATAATATATAGCAGTACGGTACAGTAGGCCACTACTCTACCTACCTCTGTGTCGTCAAGTATACTATCCATCCATACCTGTGGTGCATTTCAGTTTTGCACAGTTTGCTGACCACCAGTATATAATATTTAGCAGTACAGTACAGAAGGCCACTGCTCTACCTACCTCTGTGTCGTCAAGTATACTATCCATCCATACCTGAGGTGCATTTCAGTTTTGCACAGTTTGCTGACCACCAGTATATAATATATAGCAGTACGGAACAGAAGGCCACTGCTCTACCTACCTCTGTGTCGTCAAGTATACTATCCATCCATACCTGTGGTGCATTTCAGTTTTGCACAGTTTTCTGACCACCAGTATATAATATATAGCAGTACGGTACAGTAGGCCACTGCTCTACCTACCTCTGTGTCGTCAAGTATACTATCCATCCATACCTGTCGTGCATTTCAGTTTTGCACAGTTTGCTGACCACCAGTTTATAATATATAGCAATACGGTACAGAAGGCCACTGCTCTACCTACCTCTGTGTCGTCAAGTATACTATCCATCCATACCTGTGGTGCATTCCAGTTGTGCCCAGTTTGCTGATCACCAGTATACAATATATAGCAGTACGGTACAGTAGGCCACTGCTCTACCTACCTCTGTGTCGTCAAGTATACTATCCATCCATACCTGTGGTGCATTTCAGTTTTGCACAGTTTGCTGACCACCAGTATATAATATATAGCAGTACGGTACAGTAAGCCAATGCTCTACCTACCTCTGTGTCGTCAAGTATACTATCCATCCATACCTGTGGTGCATTTCAGTTTTGCACAGTTTGCTGACCACCAGTATATAATATATATAGCAGTATGGTACAGTAGGCCACTGCTCTACCTACCTCTGCATCGTCAAGTATACTATCCATCCATACCTGTGGTACATTTCAGTTTTGCACAGTTTGCTGACCACCAGTATATAATATATAGCAGTACGATACAGTAGGCCACTGCTCTACCTACCTCTGTGTCGTCAAGTATACTATCCATCCATACCTGTGGTGCATTTCAGTTTTGCACAGTTTGCTGACCACCAGTATATAATATATAGCAGTACGGTACAGTAGGCCACTGCTCTACCTACCTCTGTGTCGTCAAGTATACTATCCATCCATACCTGTGGTGCATTTCAGTTTTGCACAGTTTGCTGACCACCAGTATATAATATATAGCAGTACGGTACAGTAGGCCACTGCGCTACCTACCTCTGTGTCGTCAAGTATACTATCCATCCATACCTGTGGTGCATTTCAGTTTTGCACAGTTTGCTGACCACCAGTATATAATATATAGCAGTATGGTACAGTAGGCCACTGCTCTACCTACCTCTGCATCGTCAAGTATACTATCCATCCATACCTGTGGTACATTTCAGTTTTGCACAGTTTGCTGACCACCAGTATATAATATATAGCAGTACGGTAAAGTAGGCCACTGCTCTACCTACCTCTGTGTCGTCAAGTATACTATCCATCCATACCTGTGGTGCATTTCAGTTTTGCACAGTTTGCTGACCACCAGTATATAATATATAGCAGTACGGTACAGTAGGCCACTGCCCTACCTACCTCTGTGTCGTCAAGTATACTATCCATCCATACCTGTGGTGCATTTCAGTTTTGCACAGTTTGCTGACCACCAGTATATAATATATAGCAGTACGGTAAAGTAGGCCACTGCTCTACCTACCTCTGTGTCGTCAAGTATACTATCCATCCATACCTGTGGTGCATTTCAGTTTTGCACAGTTTGCTGACAACCAGTATATAATATATAGCAGTACGGTACAGTAGGCCACTACTCTACCTACCTCTGTGTCGTCAAGTATACTATCCATAAATACCTGTGGTGCATTTCAGTTTTGCACAGTTTGCTGACCACCAGTATATAATATATAGCAGTACGGTACAGAAGGCCACTGCTCTACCTACCTCTGTGTCGTCAAGTATACTATCCATCCATACCTGAGGTGCATTTCAGTTTTGCACAGTTTGCTGACCACCAGTATATAATATATAGCAGTACGGTACAGAAGGCCACTGCTCTACCTACCTCTGTGTCGTCAAGTATACTATCCATCCATACCTGTGGTGCATTTCAGTTTTGCACAGTTTTCTGACCACCAGTATATAATATATATAGCAGTACGGTACAGTAGGCCACTGCTCTACCTACCTCTGTGTCGTCAAGTATACTATCCATCCATACCTGTCATGCATTTCAGTTTTGCACAGTTTGCTGACCACCAGTTTATAATATATAGCAATACGGTACAGAAGGCACTGCTCTACCTACCTCTGTGTCGTCAAGTATACTATCCATCCATACCTGTGGTGCATTCCAGTTTTGCCCAGTTTGCTGATCACCAGTATGTAATATATAGCAGTACGGTACAGTAGGCCACTGCTCTACCTACCTCTGTGTCGTCAAGTATACTATCCATCCATACCTGTGGTGCATTTCAGTTTTGCACAGTTTGCTGACCACCAGTATATAATATATAGCAGTACGGTACAGTAAGCCAATGCTCTACCTACCTCTGTGTCTTCGAGTATACTATCCATCCATACCTGTGGTGCATTTCAGTTTTGCAGTTTGCTGACCACCAGTATATAATATATAGCAGTACGGTACAGTAGGCCACTACTCTACCTACCTCTGTGTCGTCAAGTATACTATCCATCCATACCTGTGGTGCATTTCAGTTTTGCACAGTTTGCTGACCACCAGTATATAATATTTAGCAGTACGGTACAGAAGGCCACTGCTCTACCTACCTCTGTTTCGTCAAGTATACTATCCATCCATACCTGAGGTGCATTTCAGTTTTGCACAGTTTGCTGACCACCAGTATATAATATATAGCAGTACGGTACAGAAGGCCACTGCTCTACCTACCTCTGTGTCGTCAAGTATACTATCCATCCATACCTGTGGTGCATTTCAGTTTTGCACAGTTTTCTGACCACCAGTATATAATATATAGCAGTACGGTACAGTAGGCCACTGCTCTACCTACCTCTGTGTCGTCAAGTATACTATCCATCCATACCTGTCGTGCATTTCAGTTTTGCACAGTTTGCTGACCACCAGTTTATAATATATAGCAATACGGTACAGAAGGCCACTGCTCTACCTACCTCTGTGTCGTCAAGTATACTATCCATCCATACCTGTGGTGCATTCCAGTTGTGCCCAGTTTGCTGATCACCAGTATATAATATATAGCAGTACGGTACAGTAGGCCACTGCTCTACCTACCTCTGTGTCGTCAAGTATACTATCCATCCATACCTGTGGTGCATTTCAGTTTTGCACAGTTTGCTGACCACCAGTATATAATATATAGCAGTACGGTACAGTAAGCCAATGCTCTACCTACCTCTGTGTCGTCAAGTATACTATCCATCCATACCTGTGGTGCATTTCAGTTTTGCACAGTTTGCTGACCACCAGTATATAATATATATAGCAGTATGGTACAGTAGGCCACTGCTCTACCTACCTCTGCATCGTCAAGTATACTATCCATCCATACCTGTGGTACATTTCAGTTTTGCACAGTTTGCTGACCACCAGTATATAATATATAGCAGTACGATACAGTAGGCCACTGCTCTACCTACCTCTGTGTCGTCAAGTATACTATCCATCCATACCTGTGGTGCATTTCAGTTTTGCACAGTTTGCTGACCACCAGTATATAATATATAGCAGTACGGTACAGTAGGCCACTGCTCTACCTACCTCTGTGTCGTCAAGTATACTATCCATCCATACCTGTGGTGCATTTCAGTTTTGCACAGTTTGCTGACCACCAGTATATAATATATAGCAGTACGGTACAGTAGGCCACTGCGCTACCTACCTCTGTGTCGTCAAGTATACTATCCATCCATACCTGTGGTGCATTTCAGTTTTGCACAGTTTTCTGACCACCAGTATATAATATATAGCAGTATGGTACAGTAGGCCACTGCTCTACCTACCTCTGCATCGTCAAGTATACTATCCATCCATACCTGTGGTACATTTCAGTTTTGCACAGTTTGCTGACCACCAGTATATAATATATAGCAGTACGGTAAAGTAGGCCACTGCTCTACCTACCTCTGTGTCGTCAAGTATACTATCCATCCATACCTGTGGTGCATTTCAGTTTTGCACAGTTTGCTGACCACCAGTATATAATATATAGCAGTACGGTACAGTAGGCCACTGCCCTACCTACCTCTGTGTCGTCAAGTATACTATCCATCCATACCTGTGGTGCATTTCAGTTTTGCACAGTTTGCTGACCACCAGTATATAATATATAGCAGTACGGTAAAGTAGGCCACTGCTCTACCTACCTCTGTGTCGTCAAGTATACTATCCATCCATACCTGTGGTGCATTTCAGTTTTGCACAGTTTTCTGACAACCAGTATATAATATATAGCAGTACGGTACAGTAGGCCACTACTCTACCTACCTCTGTGTCGTCAAGTATACTATCCATAAATACCTGTGGTGCATTTCAGTTTTGCACAGTTTGCTGACCACCAGTATATAATATATAGCAGTACGGTACAGAAGGCCACTGCTCTACCTACCTCTGTGTCGTCAAGTATACTATCCATCCATACCTGAGGTGCATTTCAGTTTTGCACAGTTTGCTGACCACCAGTATATAATATATAGCAGTACGGTACAGAAGGCCACTGCTCTACCTACCTCTGTGTCGTCAAGTATACTATCCATCCATACCTGTGGTGCATTTCAGTTTTGCACAGTTTTCTGACCACCAGTATATAATATATATAGCAGTACGGTACAGTAGGCCACTGCTCTACCTACCTCTGTGTCGTCAAGTATACTATCCATCCATACCTGTCATGCATTTCAGTTTTGCACAGTTTGCTGACCACCAGTTTATAATATATAGCAATACGGTACAGAAGGCACTGCTCTACCTACCTCTGTGTCGTCAAGTATACTATCCATCCATACCTGTGGTGCATTCCAGTTTTGCCCAGTTTGCTGATCACCAGTATGTAATATATAGCAGTACGGTACAGTAGGCCACTGCTCTACCTACCTCTGTGTCGTCAAGTATACTATCCATCCATACCTGTGGTGCATTTCAGTTTTGCACAGTTTGCTGACCACCAGTATATAATATATAGCAGTACGGTACAGTAAGCCAATGCTCTACCTACCTCTGTGTCGTCAAGTATACTATCCATCCATACCTGTGGTGCATTTCAGTTTTGCAGTTTGCTGACCACCAGTATATAATATATATAGCAGTATGGTACAGTAGGCCACTGCTCTACCTACCTCTGCATCGTCAAGTATACTATCCATCCATACCTGTGGTACATTTCAGTTTTGCACAGTTTGCTGACCACCAGTATATAATATATAGCAGTACGATACAGTAGGCCACTGCTCTACCTACCTCTGTGTCGTCAAGTATACTATCCATCCATACCTGTCGTGCATTTCAGTTTTGCACAGTTTGCTGACCACCAGTATATAATATATAGCAATACGGTACAGAAGGCCACTGCTCTACCTACCTCTGTGTCGTCAAGTATACTATCCATCCATACCTGTGGTGCATTCCAGTTTTGCCCAGTTTGCTGATCACCAGTATATAATATATAGCAGTACGGTACAGTAGGCCACTGCTCTACCTACCTCTGTGTCGTCAAGTATACTATCCATCCATACCTGTGGTGCATTTCAGTTTTGCACAGTTTGCTGACCACCAGTATATAATATATAGCAGTACGGTACAGTAAGCCAATGCTCTACCTACCTCTGTGTCGTCAAGTATACTATCCATACATACCTGTGGTGCATTTCAGTTTTGCACAGTTTGCTGACCACCAGTATATAATATATATAGCAGTATGGTACAGTAGGCCACTGCTCTACCTACCTCTGTGTCGTCAAGTATACTATCCATCCATACCTGTCGTGCATTTCAGTTTTGCACAGTTTGCTGACCACCAGTTTATAATATATAGCAATACGGTACAGAAGGCCACTGCTCTACCTACCTCTGCATCGTCAAGTATACTATCCATCCATACCTGTGGTACATTTCAGTTTTGCACAGTTTGCTGACCACCAGTATATAGTATATAGCAGTACGGTAAAGTAGGCCACTGCTCTACCTACCTCTGTGTCGTCAAGTATACTATCCATCCATACCTGTGGTGCATTTCAGTTTTGCACAGTTTGCTGACCACCAGTATATAATATATAGCAGTACGGTACAGTAGGCCACTGCCCTACCTACCTCTGTGTCGTCAAGTATACTATCCATCCATACCTGTGGTGCATTTCAGTTTTGCGCAGTTTGCTGACCACCAGTATATAATATATAGCAGTACGGTACAGTAGGCCACTACTCTACCTACCTCTGTGTCGTCAAGTATACTATCCATCCATACCTGTGGTGCATTTCAGTTTTGCACAGTTTGCTGACCACCAGTATATAATATATAGCAGTACGGTACAGAAGGCCACTGCTCTAGCTACCTCTGTGTCGTCAAGTATACTATCCATCCATACCTGAGGTGCATTTCAGTTTTGCACAGTTTGCTGACCACCAGTATATAATATATAGCAGTACGGTACAGAAGGCCACTGCTTTACCTACCTCTGTGTCGTCAAGTATACTATCCATCCATACATGTGGTGCATTTCAGTTTTGCCCAGTTTGCTGATCACCAGTATATAATATATAGCAGTACGGTACAGTAGGCCACTGCTCTACCTACCTCTGTGTCGTCAAGTATACTATCCATCCATACCTGTGGTGCATTTAAGTTTTGCACAGTTTGCTGACCACCAGTATATAATATATAGCAGTATGGTACAGTAGGCCACTGCTCTACCTACCTCTGCATCGTCAAGTATACTATCCATCCATACCTGTGGTACATTTCAGTTTTGCACAGTTTGCTGACAACCAGTATATAATATATAGCAGTACGGTAAAGTAGGCCACTGCTCTACCTACCTCTGTGTCGTCAAGTATACTATCCATCCATACCTGTGGTGCATTTCAGTTTTGCGCAGTTTGCTGACCACCAGTATATAATATATAGCAGTACGGTACAGTAGGCCACTGCCCTACCTACCTCTGTGTCGTCAAGTATACTATCCATCCATACCTGTGGTGCATTTCAGTTTTGCACAGTTTGCTGACCACCAGTATATAATATATAGCAGTACGGTAAAGTAGGCCACTGCTCTACCTACCTCTGTGTCGTCAAGTATACTATCCATCCATACCTGTGGTGCATTTCAGTTTTGCACAGTTTGCTGACCACCAGTATATAATATATAGCAGTACGGTACAGTAGGCCACTACTCAACCTACCTCTGTGTCGTCAAGTATACTATCCATCCATACCTGTGGTGCATTTCAGTTTTGCACAGTTTGCTGACCACCAGTATATAATATATAGCAGTA